>NC_048576.1:11163012-11400512 GCF_013265735.2 Oncorhynchus mykiss | reverse complement strand
GAGGGATGAAGGGATGGAGGGGAGGGATGGAGGGATGGAGGGATGGAGCGATGGAGGGATGGAGGGATGGAGGGATGGAGTGATGGAGGGATGGAGGGATGGAGGGATGGAGGGATGGAGCGATGGAGGGATGGAGGGATGAAGGGATGGACGGATGGAGGGATGGAGGGATGGAGCGATGGATGGAGGGATGGATTGATGGAGGTAGGGATGGAGGGATGGATGGAGGGAGGGATGTAAGGATAGAGGGATAGAGGGATGGAGGGATGGATGAGGGATGGATGGGGGGATAGAGGAATGGAGGGATGGAGGGATGAATGAGGGAGGGATGGAGGGAGGGATGGAGCGATGGAGGGATGGAGGGTTGAAGGGATGGAGGGATGGAGGGATTGATGGAGGTAGGGATGGAGGGATGGATGGAGGGAGGGATGTAGGGAGGGATGGAGGGAGGGATGGAGGGATGGAGGGATGGAGGAATGGAGGGATGCAGGGATGGAGGGATGGAGGGATGGATGGAGGGAGGGATGTAGGGAGGGATGGAGGGAGGGATGGAGGGATGGAGGAATTGAGGAATGGAGGGATGCAGGGATGGAGGTATGGAGGGATGGAGGGATGGAGGGAGAGATGGAGGGATGGAGCGATGGAGGGATAGAGGGAGGAAGGGATAGAGGGATAGAGGAATGGAGGGATGGAGCAATGGAGGGATGGAGGGATGGATGGAGGGAGAGATGGAGGGATGGAGGAATGGAAGGATGCAGGGATGGAGGGATGGAGGTATGGAGGGATGGATGGAGAGATGGAGGGATGCAGGGATGGAGGGAGGGAGAGATGGAGGGATGGAGGGATGGATGGAGGGATTGGTGGAGGGATGGATGGATGGATGGAGGGATGGATGGAGGGATGGAGGGAGGGAGGGAGGGAGGGAGGGAGGGATGGAGGGATGGAGGGATGGAGGGAGGGATGGATGGATGGAGGGATGGAGGGATGGATGGAGGTAGGGATGGAGGGATGGATGGATGGAGGGATGGAGGGATGGAGGGAGGGAGGGAGGGATGGAGGGATAGAGGAAGGGATCTGAGAAAGGAGAGAGTAAGGGATGGGGGCTGAGAAAATAAAGGGAGGGGTGGGGAAGAGGAGAGAAAAGACACATGGATGGAGGGATGGAGGGAGGGAGCCTGAGAGGAGAACAGATGCATGGATGGAGGGATGGAGGGAGGGGATAGAAAGGGATAGGGGTAGAGAGGAGAAGATGTGGGGAGGGAGTGAAAGAGAGAAAGAGAGGGAGGGATGGATGGAGAAAGGGAAGGAGGGAGCTGAGAGGATAACAGATACAGACTTGGAGGGATGAATCAGCAGAACACCATGAATTAATCATTCATTGTGGCCACTGGGGTGGAGGGAGGTCAATCACAGTGAGATGACACATCCTCTGCTGACTCAACAGCCACTATCTAACCCTGGGTCTGTGAGAGGGAGCTCCACAGCCACTAGCTAACCCTGGGTCTGTGAGAGGGAGCTCCACAGCCACTAGCTAACTCTGGGTATGTGAGAGGGAGCTCCACAGCCACTAGCTAACCCTGTGTCTGGGAGATGGAGCTCCACAACCACTAGCTAACCCTTGGTCTGTGAGAGGGAGCTCCACAACCACTAGCTAACCCTGGGTCTGTGAGAGGGAGCTCCACAACCACTAGCTAACCCTGGGTATGTGAGAGGGAGCTCCACAGCCACTAGCTAATCCTGGGTCTATGAGAGGGAGCTCCACAACCACTAGCTAACCCTGGGTCTGTGAGAGGGAGCTCCACAGCCACAAGCTAACCCTGTGTCTGGGAGATGGAGCTCCACAACCACTAGCTAATCCTGGGTATGTGAGAGGGAGCTCCACAGCCACTAGCTATCCCTGGGTCTGGCATAGGGCGCTCCACAGCCACTAGCTATCCCTGGGTCTGGTTGTGGGAGCTCCACAACCACTAGCTAACCCTGGGTCTGTGAGAGGGAGCTCCATAACCACTAGCTAACCCTGGGTCAAGGAAGAGGGAGCTCCACTGTCGCTAGCTAACCCTGGGTCTGGGAGATGGAGCTCCACAGTCACTAGCTGTCCTCAGCCTGGGTATGGCTGAAAAGAGGGAGCTCAACAGCCACTAGATGGCTTGACTGGGCCTTGTTGGTAGGTGGTGTGGAGTGAAGGAGCTTGTGGCTGTGAGGAACATGGCTAGGAGGCAGTCTGAGGAACATGGCTAGGAGGCAGTCTGAGGAACATGGCTAGGAGGCAGTCTGAGGAACATGGCTAGGAGGCAGTCTGAGGAACATGGCTAGGAGGCAGTCTGAGGAACATGGTTAGGAGGCAGTCTGAGGAACATAGCAAGGAGTCTGAGGAACATGGCTAGGAGGCAGGAAGAACAGGAAGGGAGAGATACTCAGATAAAGCAACACAGACATGAGAGAGAGAGAGAGAGAGAGAGAGAGAGAGAGAGAGAGAGAGAGAGAGAGAGAGAGAGAGAGAGAGAGAGAGAGAGAGAGAGAGAGAGAGAGAGAGAGAGAGAGACCAATGAAAGGGATAGGGGAAGGAGGGTTGGAGATAGCTACTCAATAAAGTTACTCTGGTCCTGTACATATAAGATAAAGCTACTCTGTATGACCAGAATTGTATAGTGACTAGCTGACTTGAGAGACAGGTTATGGCACTCAATGATGTCATGATGATGCAACAACAGAAACCAATGGGGCTTACTGTTGTAAATGCTTCTGGTTTGTTCTCTTCTTTGCGTCGGACACTCAGTACGAGAAGTAATGCATCATTCATGATACATGAGGATTTCCATGCAGCTTTAATTCTGTATTTTTTTTATTGCTTTAATCCTGCTGTGTTTCTACAATATTTATACATTCATATTCATGTAATATATAAATATTCATATATTCAAAACATATTTGTAACATATCTAAAGATATCATTCTAAACATCTAATTCTAAGGTTCTCATGATGATTATCTCCACATGGTGTCAGCAACAGTTTCTGTCAAAGCCAATTTGTGGAAGTCACAACTCAAACATTCCACAGGTCACCTCCGCACTCCAGAGACAGAGAGAGGGTGGGGAAGAAGGGAGGGGAGGGGGGGGGGGGGCAGGAGGGAGAAAGACATATAGAGAGAGAGAGGGAGAGAGAGAGAACTGGGAGAGAGAGAGAGGGGGAGAAGGAAAGAAAGGAAAGAGAAAGAGGCAGAGAAAGAGAGAGAGAAAACGAGAGAGCGAGAGAGAGAGCGAGAGAGAGAGAGAGAGAGAGAGCGTGAGAGAGAGAGAGTGAGAGAGTGCGAGAGAGAGAGAGAGAGAGAAAACGAGAGAGCGAGAGAGAGAGAGAGTGCGAGAGAGAGAGAGAGAGAGAGAGAGAGAGAGAGGTAGTGCTGCCCTGTGGATAGAATGGAGCGGCATTGACCTCCTCCCCATTGTTGAACAACACAAGAGCCTGTCTGGCTAGAGGCCACTTCAGGGTAGAGAATGCAATAATCAGGGAACAGCCAACTGAACATACAATAACGAGGGAACAGCCAACTGAACAAGTCACTAAAACCAAACCTAGACAGACACCCAGCTAACAACTCTAAGGAGAGAGAACATTTTTGTGCTGTTACCCGTAATGTGTCCAGTTTTCCGTTAGTGAAGGGAACATTTTCTGTACAGTATGTGAGCAAAAACCTTCGGAGAACCTTCTTTGAATGTTTGATGTTAAAATTAGGAGAACATTCCCTTAATGTCAAGCAGAACTTGATCTAGAACGTGGTGGTTAAATTTAGGGACGCTGCAAGAACGTTCACGTGTCCAGTTTTCTGAGGGTTAGGAGAATATTCCATTAACGTGGTGGCCATGTTCTCAGAATGTAAGATACTAATATTCTTGACATGTTTTATGGTAATTTTGCCTGAACATTTCTGTGTGTCTTCTGTCAGTACGTCACCTGATGGTCCCGAAGAAACGTTCTCCAAAGAAAATATTTCGATACATGTTGTTACTGTTGCCAAGCCCATCAAATCAAGTCAAATTCGTCACATGCGCCAAATACAACAGGTGAGGAGTGAAATGCTTACTGACAAGCCCTTAACCAACAATGCAGTTTTAAGAAAATACCTAAAAAAAAGTAAGAGATAAGAATAAAGAGCAGCAGTAAAAACGCAATAGCGGGCTATATACAGGGTGTTACGGTACAGAGTCAATGTGGAGGCTATATACAGGGTGTTACGGTACAGAGTCAATGTGGAGGCTATATACAGGGTGTTACGGTACAGAGTCAATGTGGAGGCTATATACAGGGTGTTACGGTACAGAGTCAATGTGGAGGCTATATACAGGGTGTTACGGTACAGAGTCAATGTGGAGGCTATACACAGGGTGTTACGGTACAGAGTCAATGTGGAGGCTATACACAGGGTGTTACGGTACAAAGTCAATGTGGAGGCTATATACAGGGGGGTACCGGTACAGAGTCAATGTGGAGACTATATACAGGGGGGTACCGGTACAGAGTCAATGTGGAGACTATATACAGGGGGTACTGGTACAGAGTCAATGTGGAGGCTATATACAGGGGGGTACCGGTACAGAGTCAATGTGGAGGCTATATACAGGGGGGTACCGGTACAGAGTCAATGTGTAGGCTATATACAGGGGGGTACTGGTACAGAGTCAATGTGGAGGCTATATACAGGGTGTTACGGTACAGAGTCAATGTGGAGACTATATACAGGGTGTTACGGTACAGAGTCAATGTGGAGACTATATACAGGGTGTTACGGTACAGAGTCAATGTGGAGGCTATATACAGGGTGTTACGGTACAGAGTCAATGTGGAGGCTATATACAGGGTGTTACGGTACAGAGTCAATGTGGAGGCTATACACAGGGTGTTACGGTACAGAGTCAATGTGGAGGCTATACACAGGGTGTTACGGTACAGAGTCAATGTGGAGGCTATACACAGGGTGTTACGGTACAGAGTCAATGTGGAGGCTATATACAGGGTGTTACGGTACAGAGTCAATGTGGAGACTATATACAGGGTGTTACGGTACAGAGTCAATGTGGAGACTATATACAGGGTGTTACGGTACAGAGTCAATGTGGAGACTATATACAGGGTGTTACGGTACAGAGTCAATGTGGAGACTATATACAGGGTGTTACGGTACAGAGTCAATGTGGAGACTATATACAGGGTGTTACGGTACAGAGTCAATGTGGAGACTATATACAGGGTGTTACGGTACAGAGTCAATGTGGAGGCTATATACAGGGTGTTACGGTACAGAGTCAATGTGGAGACTATATACAGGGTGTTACGGTACAGAGTCAATGTGGAGACTATATACAGGGTGTTACGGTACAGAGTCAATGTGGAGGCTATATACAGGGTGTTACGGTACAGAGTCAATGTGGAGACTATATACAGGGTGTTACGGTACAGAGTCAATGTGGAGGCTATATACAGGGTGTTACGGTACAGAGTCAATGTGGAGACTATATACAGGGTGTTACGGTACAGAGTCAATGTGGAGGCTATATACAGAGGGTACTGGTACAGAGTCAATGTGGAGGCTATATACAGGTGGTACTGGTACAGAGTCAATGTGGAGACTATATACAGGGTGTTACGGTACAGAGTCAATGTGGAGACTATATACAGGGGGGTACTGGTACAGAGTCAATGTGGAGGCTATATACAGGGTGTTACGGTACAGAGTCAATGTGGAGGCTATATACAGGGTGTTACGGTACAGAGTCAATGTGGAGGCTATATACAGGGTGTTACGGTACAGAGTCAATGTGGAGGCTATATACAGGGTGTTACGGTACAGAGTCAATGTGGAGACTATATACAGGGGGGTACTGGTACAGAGTCAATGTGGAGGCTATATACAGGGTGTTACGGTACAGAGTCAATGTGGAGGCTATATACAGGGTGTTACGGTACAGAGTCAATGTGGAGGCTATATACAGGGTGTTACGGTACAGAGTCAATGTGGAGACTATATACAGGGTGTTACGGTACAGAGTCAATGTGGAGGCTATATACAGGGTGTTACGGTACAGACTCAATGTGGAGGCTATATACAGGGTGTTACGGTACAGAGTCAATGTGGAGGCTATATACAGGGGGTACCGGTACAGAGTCAATGTGGAGACTATATACAGGGTGTTACGGTACAGAGTCAATGTGGAGGCTATATACAGGGTGTTACGGTACAGAGTCAATGTGGAGGCTATATACAGGGTGTTACGGTACAGAGTCAATGTGGAGGCTATATACAGGGTGTACCGGTACAGAGTCAATGTGGAGGCTATATACAGGGGGTACCGGTACAGAGTCAATGTTCGGGGGTACCGATGTCGAGGTAATTGAGGCAATATGTACATGTAGGCAGAGTTACCTACAAGGCTCTGATTGGTGAACTATTGATCCATTCACAGCTCTTTTTGGTTAGTGATACTCACACACAATACTTTTAACATACAGTGTTTTCAACCTAAATATTTGACATCAATGATTACATTGTGAATGTTTATTCATACAGTAACTGGTGTTCCACATTTCCTCACCTGGGATTTGAACTCACAACCTCAAAGTTCACAGCATTCTGATCCTTCTGCTACACCACTATGACTGTGCCAGTTAGCAGTTAATTTGACTATTCTCTCATCATTGATTTGATTGACTTATTTCAACGATTTAAGGGCTTTCTGTACAGTTGTCTAATGTTGATGGGGCATATGAACCTGTTTTAATGTTACTCCTGAATCACTATGACCAGTAATGGTTGTTCTTGAGCGTACCTTTTAACAGAGCTGAAGTTACTTCAAAGTGCATTCCCCTCATTGTTTACACCTATCCAGTTGTTTCAGATCTACACAAGTGCTTAGGGAGGAGGGGTTAGGATTCACTTCTGGACAGGGCCTAACTATACTGGTCCAGAAAGCACATGCTCTAGGGATATCCCTTATTGCAACAGCGGTTTGGTTTGGCCCAGGTGGCAGTGTTGCTTCTGATAGAAACATGGCCCAGGTGGCAGTGTTGCTTCTGATAGAAACATGGCCCAGGTGGCAGTGTTGCTTCTGATAGAAACATGGCCCAGGTGGCAGTGTTGCTTCTGATTGAAACATGGCCCAGGTGGTAGTGTTGCTTCTGATAGAAACATGGCCCAGGTGGTAGTGTTGCTTCTGATAGAAACATGGCCCAGGTGGCAGTGTTGCTTCTGATAGAAACATGGCCCAGGTGGTAGTGTTGCTTCCGATAGAAACATGGCCCAGGTGGCAGTGTTGCTTCTGATAGAAACATGGCCCAGGTGGTAGTGTTGCTTCTGATAGAAACATGGCCCAGGTGGTAGTGTTGCTTCTGATAGAAACATGGCCCAGGTGGCAGTGTTGCTTCTGATAGAAACATGGCCCAGGTGGTAGTGTTGCTTCTGATAGAAACATGGCCCAGGTGGCAGTGTTGCTTCTGATAGAAACATGGCCCAGGTGGTAGTGTTGCTTCTGATAGAAACATGGCCCAGGTGGTAGTGTTGCTTCTGATAGAAACATGGCCCAGGTGGCAGTGTTGCTTCTGATAGAAACATGGCCCAGGTGGTAGTGTTGCTTCTGATAGAAACATACTCAGAACATGGTTGCCATATTCTCAGAATATGAGAAATGTGTACATTTGCAGTAGTTTGTCTTGTCTTTGTTTTATTTTCCATTTAAACAAGTTTGATGTCAGTTCTATCAATAAAGAGTTCCATCTCCAAGTTTTAAAGTGGAAAAATAGACAAATTGCAACCACACAACTTGGGACCAGTGTTGGGTGTGATATGTAAATTATATGAGTAACGGAGTAATATAACAATTTACTGTCTTCAAATATTGTGATATTACAGCAGTTACTTTTTCCAAGTAACCCGTAAATTACTTTCAGAAGCATATCTCTACCGGCGTATTACATTCATTGAACAAAAAATATAAACTCCATATGTAAAGTGTTGGTTCCCTGTTTCTTGAGCTGAAATAAAAGATCCCAGAAATGTTCTATGTGCACAGAATGCTAATTTCTCTCAAATTCTGTGCACAAATTTGTTTACATCCATGTTAGTGAACATTTCTCCTTTGCCAAGATAATCCATCCACCTGTGTTGCAAATCAAGAATCTGATTAAACAGCCTGATCATTATACAGGTGCACCTTGTGCTGGGGACAATAAAAGGCCACTCTAAAATGTGCTGTTTTGTCACACAATGCAATGCCACATATGTCTCAAATTTTGAGGGCACCTGCAATTGGCATACCGACTTCAGGAATGTCCATCAGAGCTGTTGCCAGAGACCAGAATGTTAATGTCTCTACCATAAGCCTCCTCCAACGTAGTTTTGGATAATTTAGCAGTACATCCAACCGGACTCACAACTGCATAGCACGTGTATGGCATTGTGTGGGAGACCGCTTTTCTGATGTCATTTTTATGAACAGAGTGCCCCATGGTGGTGGTGGTTTATGGTATGGGCAGGCATAAGCTACGGACAACAAACACAATTGTATTTTTTCGATGGCAATTTGAATGCACAGAGATTCCGTGACGAGACCCTGAGGCCCAATGTTGTGCCATTCATCCGCCCCATGTCACAAGGATCTTTACACAATTCCTGGAAGCTGAAAATGTCCCAGTTCTTCTATTGCCTGCATATTATCCAGACATGTCACCCATTGAGCATGTTTGGGATGCTCTGTATCAGCGTGTACGACAACGTGTTCCAGTTCCTGTCGTAGAAATATTGATCTAATAATATTTCTCAGATACCAGAACTTTTGAATTCAAATAGACTTTATTACAAAGTAACAAGCCAAGCAGGTCCATGGATCAACTTTCTTTCCCAGCCTCAGCACACTCCTTTTATACAGTTTCATCCTTACATCACATACATAGTCACTCCTCTCTATGTAAATGATCAACTCTTTTTGGCATTGCGCCACTATTATTTCCCACCCTAAGTTCTTTAATTGAGGCGGGCTTTTTCTCGCCTCTGCAAATCATTTAACAGTCTACAAATCACTGAACCAATTATATTGGTGGTGCAACTGTGACAGTTTGGTTAAAAAATAATAGGGGCTCCTACCAGGCTGCAGTCACAAGTACATTCATTATATAGATTATATCAGCACCCACCAGGCAATAGTCACAAGTACATTCATTATATAGATTATATCAGCACCCACCAGGCAATAGTCACAAGTATATTCATTATATAGATTATATCAGCACCCACCAGGCAATAGTCACAAGTACATTCATTATATAGATTATATCAGCACCCACCAGGCAATAGTCACAAGTACATTCATTATATAGATTATATCAGCACCCACCATGCAATAGTCACAAGTACATTCATTATATAGATTATATCAGCACCCACCAGGCAATAGTCACAAGTACATTCATTATATAGATTATATCAGCACCCACCAGGCAATAGTCACAAGTATATTCATTATATAGATTATATCAGCACCCACCAGGCAATAGTCACAAGTACATTCATTATATAGATTATATCAGCACCCACCAGGCAATAGTCACAAGTACATTCATTATATAGATTATATCAGTACCCACCAGGCAATAGTCACAAGTATATTCATTACTGATGCTGACACTTCTTATCCAGGCATGCATCTGGATTACAATGTGTTTCTTTTTCTTTTGTATATTGACTTTTCTTATGCTATACAGCTGTGGTTACAGGTTCCTTTAAAGCTTTTAATGATTCTGTTTCATTACATAATTATTTCACAATATGCTACTGAAAAATCACCATATATTCCCCCCTTTGGGATTTAATAAGTCCCAACCCTTTGATCCAGTACAACTGAGAAGGAGAAGCTCTTGCTTTGTATTCATTCGGAACTCCTCTGGACTGTCCTATTGCATCGAAGTATACTTTTGGTTCAGATTCACAGGCTCTTTTTAATCTATGTTTTGTAGTCTGCTCTTGTTGTGATTTTATAACGGTCACCTTTTGTATTGCTCTAAACAAAGCACATAGTCTAGCCAATCTTTCTGGTAAAACATTTAAGAGTTTGTTCTTTCCACACATCCAGAAACTGTCTACTATACCTCTGTTATGCTTTTTAAACATTGGTAGCGACGGTCCTATGTGAGTTATATTATCGCATTGCTCCCTCCGATACATGATCAGTCCTTTTTCATCAGATTTTCTAAATCCTGCAGTTTCCAGTACCCAAATTGTTTTACATTCTCCCGTAGTGTTCCCTACATCTACTCCACTATCTTCATGGCTAAAGAAGCATTCATATTTCCTTTTACCACTGTATGTCTTTCAATCTAGGGTCCATCTAATTCAGTTCTTATGTCATACGCGGCACACTCCTTTTCACCCATAGCTTTTCGGTTTAGTGCGATCTTCCCTTTAGTGCTGCCTCATGCTATCCTGCATTCTTTATTACACAGGGGGATTTCATACTTTTTCTTATTATATCGGTCATTTTTCCATTTTGCACATTCCTCAAACGTTGCCGGTTCAGGTACTATTGATAGGGGGATTTACTACACAGTATACAATTGTCCATTCTATGTTTTTGGGCCGTGTACTGAGCCCACTTACACCAGCCATTTTTTGTTACTCTCCTCAATTTTGGGTTAATTTTTGATTCTGGGGTAGTTTCTTCATTTTAGCAACCCCAGTTTTTTGTCCAGATTTTCTGCAAAAACCCACTGTCTTGTGGTTTTGCCATTGTCTTAGTTGGTGTACTAGTGCTAGTGGGAGATGATTTTACCAATGGTGTTGCTCTTCTTGGTCTTGTTAAGTGCTTTATGTTAGGGTCAATCTGGATAATTGCTACACTGTTTCCTTCTTGCCTTTTTTATTGTTAATTATTCTTTTAACATATTCCTCACCTTCCTTTTGGTCAAGTCTGTTCATGGTAATTTGCCAATACATTTTTGCTTTGTCTATTTTTATATCACTTCCTTTTGAATCCCAGATTGCTTCTCATTGGACGACGGGTTCATCCACAGAGTGCTATTTCTGGTAAATGTTCACTTCTCCTGATTGAGAAGGATTTTCGGATTTCTGCTCCTGTCATTATTTGGGCTGGAATAAAAACACAAATCCTGTTCTTTTTCAAATGAGATTTGGGAAAAACTTATTTTCATATCCTACTTGTAGCATGCTGTATGGTTGTGGGTAGATATGTTACCATTTCTTCTAGGTTTGCCACGGTTGCTGTCAAGGCCATTCCACCACTCTTCAGCTGTTCTGGTTTCCACTGTCTGTCAGGGAGACCATGTGAGGGCAGGGAAGTCGATGGTAGGGAAGTCTCCTTCCCATTCTCCTGTCGTTGTTTCTCTGTCCCCTCGGACAGCACCTCCGTCAGGGGTATCTGCCAGAGTAGATACAGTGCCTTGCGAAAGTATTCGGCCCCCTTGAACTTTGCGACCTTTTGCCACATTTCAGGCTTCAAACATAAAGATATAAAACTGTATTTTTTTGTGAAGAATCAACAACAAGTGGGACACAATCATGAAGTGGAACGACATTTATTGGATATTTCAAACTTTTTTAACAAATCAAAAACTGAAAAATTGGGCGTGCAAAATTATTCAGCCCCTTTACTTTCAGTGCAGCAAACTCTCTCCAGAAGTTCAGTGAGGATCTCTGAATGAGCCAATGTTGACCTAAATGACTAATGATGATAAATACAATCAGCCTGTGTGTAATCAAGTCTCCGTATAAATGCACCTGCACTGTGGTAGTCTCAGAGGTCCGTTAAAAGCGCAGAGAGCATCATGAAGAACAAGGAACACACCAGGCAGGTCCGAGATACTGTTGTGAAGAAGTTTAAAGCCGGATTTGGATACAAAAATATTTCCAAAGCTTTAAACATCCCAAGGAGCACTGTGCAAGTGATAATATTGAAATGGAAGGAGTATCAGACCACTGCAAATCTACCAAGACCTGGCCGTCCCTCTAAACTTTCAGCTCATACAAGGAGAAGACTGATCAGAGATGCAGCCAAGAGGCCCATGATCACTCTGGATGAACTGCAGAGATCTACAGCTGAGGTGGGAGACTCTGTCCATAGGACAACAATCAGTCGTATATTGCACAAATCTGGCCTTTATGGAAGAGTGGCAAGAAGAAAGCCATTTCTTAAAGATATCCATAAAAAGTGTTGTTTAAAGTTTCCCACAAGCCACCTGGGAGACACACCAAACATGTGGAAGAAGGTGCTCTGGTCAGATGAAACCAAAATTGAACTTTTTGGCAACAATGCAAAACGTTATGTTTGGCATAAAAGCAACACAGCTGAACACACCATCCCCACTGTCAAACATGGTGGTGGCAGCATCATGGTTTGGGCCTGCTTTTCTTCAGCAGGGACAGAGAAGATGGTTAAAATTGATGGGAAGATGGATGGAGCCAAATACAGGACCATTCTGGAAGAAAACCTGATGGAGTCTGCAAAAGACCTGAGACTGGAACGTAGATTTGTCTTCCAACAAGACAATGATCCAAAACATAAAGCAAAATCTACAATGGAATGGTTCAAAAATAAACATATCCAGGTGTTAGAATGGCCAAGTCAATGTCCAGACCTGAATCCAATCGAGAATCTGTGGAAAGAACTGAAAAATGATCCACCGCCATTGTTGCAACCCCTATTACCAGTCTGTTCAACCTCTCTCTGACCTAGAATACGTGGACAACTACAAATACCTAGGTGTCTGGCTCGACTGTAAACACTCCTTCCAGACTCATATCAAACATCTCCAATCCAAAATCAAATCTAGAATCGGCTTTCTATTTCGCAACAAAGCCTCCTTCACTCACGCCACCAAACTTACCCTTGTAAAATTGACTATCCTAACGATCCTCGACTTCGGCGATGTAATCTACAAAATAGCTTCCAATACTCTACTCAGCAAATTGGATGCAGTCTATCACAGTGCCATCCGTTTTGTTACCAAAGCGCCTTATACCACCCACCACTGCGACCTGTGTGCTCTAGTCGGCTGGCACTCGCTACATATTCGTCGCCAGACCCACTGGCTCCAGGTCATCTACAAGTCTATGCTAGGTAAGGCTCCGACCTTATCTCAGCTCACTGGTCACGATAACAACACCCACCAGTAGCACGCACTCCAGCAGGTATATCTCACTGGTCATCCCCAAAGCCAACACCCCTTTTGGCCGCCTTTCCTTCCAGTTCTCTGCTGCCAGTGACTGGAACTAATTGCAAAAATCCCTGAAGCTGGAGACTTACATTTCCCTCAGTAACTTTAAACATCAGCTATCTGAGCAGCTAACCGATCGCTGCAGCTGTACATAGTCCATCTGTAAATAGCCCACCCAATCTACCTACCTCATCCCCATATTGTTTTAATTTACTTTGCTGCTCTTTTGCACACCAGTATCACTACTTGCACACCATCATCTGCTCATCATCTGCTCATCTATCACTCCAGTGTTAATCTGCTAAATTGTAATTACTTTGCTACTATGGCCTATTTATTGTATATTATATATTTATTGTATATAGACTTTCTTTTTTTTCTATTGTGTTATTGATTGTACACTTGTTTATTCCATGTAACTCTGTGTTGTTGTTTCTGTCGCACTGCTTAGCTTTATCTTGGCCAGGTCGCAGTTGTAAATGAGAACTTGTTCTCAACTGGCTTACCTGGTTAAATAAAGGTTAAATAAAAAAAGAAAAATATTTTTTTATAACCCAATCCTGATCTGTACTTCTCCACATCTTTGTCCCTGACCTGTTTGGAGAGCTCCTTGGGCTTGGTGCCGCTTGCTTGGTGGTGCTCCTTGCTTAGTAGTGTTGCAGACTCTGGGGCCTTTCAGAACAGGTGTATAAATACTGAGATCATGTGACAGATCATGTAACACTTAGATTGCACACATGTGGACTTTATTTAACTAATTATGTGACTTCTGAAGGTAATTGGTGTCACCAGATCTTATTTAGTGGCTTCATAGCAAAGGGGGTGAATACATACGCACCCACCAGTTTTCTGTTTTGGATTTATTTTTTCATTTTTTTGAAACAAGTTCTTTTTAAAATTTCACTTCATCAATTTGGACTATTTTGTGTATGTCCGTTACGTGAAATCCAAATAAAAATCTATTTAAATTACAGATTGTAATGCAACAAAATAGGAAAAATGCAAAGGGGGATGAATACCTTTAATCCACTTTACAAGGGGTGTGGGGCCTAGCTGGCATACATAAGCAACGTGTGAGTTTCACGTTTGGGGAAGACATGTTTTCCCCATAAAAATATACTTTAATAATAAAAGCATTACATTTATAATTGCATTTGCGTCACTTTTTATAATGGTGTATTCAGTAAGTGGAGCATTTGCGCTTCTTGCGTAATACCATGTGCACATTGCTGCGCTCATAATGTGAAGAAATAGCCTAATAGTTTCTCAACATTTTATGCTAAACATTTTGATCTATTGCATCAGCCACATTGCGTAAAAACGTTGTATTAATTTGGGCTCTATCGCATCCCATAAATGTCCCAGACTATGTTTGGAATATTTATTTCTCGTACAGAATTGAATAGGTCAACTTTTTTACTATGGGTGATAGTAGATTGACGTAGGCTAGTGCTTTTGCTGTTCATTAGGCCTACACATCTTGTTGGCTGACGAAAAGTAAATGTGGACAGTTCTTCCAATATCTTCAACATGAACCTTGGAATTGGATAAGGACGCTCGTAGTTGCGTTCCCAGATGTGTCTGTCTTCACTTCTAGCCTGTGAAAAAGACCCGATCACGTGATGGAGAGCTATGTGAGTGAGCGGTGATTCAGAGCGCTCAGCGCTCAGGGAGAAGGCATGGATGCATGGATTTTTTTAGGGTGCAGTACGACCACACAAAGGGGATGCTGCCGTGAAATTCTAGGGATGATCAAGTGCTTGACAAATTGTGAATTAGTGACTGACATAGTGCGTACAGCCTGCGCATAAAACAAAGCAGAGCTCATGCCTTTCAGGCAACTTTTTTCAAATCATCATTAGAGTCGCATCATGCAGCCTTACAATGTATTAAAAATCTAAACATATAGCTCAACGTTTGTAGAACAACTAAAGTTACATCAATAACTCTAAATTAAGCATATAGGAGAACCTATTTCTTTGTTAACCGCTCAACACAGAATAGCCATATGTGCGCACTCCCTCAAATCGCTCGGAGGAAATATCCTTTCTGTTTTATTCTGCTTCGTTCAATTGCATTCTTCATACCTTAAAATAATACCACGGAATTCAAAGCAAATCTTGTCTGCAAAATTAACAAGTTTAGCCCACAGCCATTTGGCAGATCAGGACAACTTAGAGTATTTATTTATTTTATTTTTTATTTAAGCTTTATTTAAAACTTCCTATGGCCGGGGGCAGTATTGAGTAACTTGGACGAATAACGTGCCCAGAGGTGCCCAGAGTAAACTGCCTGCTACTCAGTCCCAGTTGCGAATATATGCATATTATTAGTATATTTGGATAGAACACACTGAAGTTTCTAAAATTGTTTGAATGATGTCTGTGAATATAACAGAACCCATATGGCAGGCAAAAATCTGAGAAAAAATTCAACCAGGAAGTGGGAAATCTGAGGTTGGTCGTTTTTCAACTCATTCCCTATTGAAGAGACAGTGGGATATTGGTCATGTTGCACTTCCTAAGGCTTCCACTAGATGTCAACAGTCTTTAGAACCTTGTCTGATGCTTCTACTCTGAAGTGGGGGCAAATGAGAGGGGAATGAGTCAGAGGTCTGCCAGAATGCCATGAGCTCGTGACGCTCATTCACGTGAGAGCGAGCTCTGTTCCATTGCATTTCTACAGACAAAGTAATTCTCTGGTTGGAGCATTATTTAAGATTTATGTTAAAAATTCTATACTCTAAATGCTATACATCGTTTGACATCGTTTGACTTGTTTCTACGGACTGTAATGGAACTTTTTGACTTTTCGTCTGCTCCTAGTGAACGTGCGTCATGAATTTTGATTTGTGAACTGAACGCGCTAACAAAAGGAGCTATTTGGACATAAATGATGGACATTATCGAACAAAACAAACATTCTGTGTGCATTCTGATGAAGATCATCAAAGGTGAATATTTATAATGTTATTTCTGACTTCTGTTGACTGCACAACATGGCGGATATCTGTTTGGCTGTTTTGGTCTCTGAGCGCCGTACTCAGATTATTGCATGGTTTGCTTTTTCCGTAAAGCTTTTTTGAAATCTGACACAGAGGTTGCATTAAGGAGAAGTGTGTCTAAAGTTCCATGTATAACACTTGCATTTTCATCAACATTTATGATGAGTATTTCTGTAAATTGATGTGGCTCTTTGCAAAATCACCGGATGTTTTGGGAACTACTGAACATAACGCGCCAATGTATTCTGATTTTTTTTTATATCAATATGAACTTTATCGAACAAAACATACATGTATTGTGTAACATGAAGTCATATGAGTGTCATCTGATGAAGATCATCAAAGGTTAGTGATTAATTCTATCTCAATTCCTGATTTTTGTGACTCCTCTCTTTGGCTGGAAAAATGGCTGTGTTTTGCTCTGACCTAACATAATCGTTTGTGGTGCTTTCGCCGTAAAGCCTGTTTGAAATCGGACACTGTGGTGGGATTAACAAGAAGTGTATCTTTAAAATGGTGTGAAATACTTGTATGTTTGAGGAATTTTAATTATGGGATTTCTGTTGTTTTGAATTTGGCGCCCTGCACTTTCACTGGCTGTTGTCATATCGATCCCGTTAGCGGGATCTCAGCCATAAGAAGTCTTTAACTAGGCAAGCAGGTTAGCAACAAATTCTTATTTACAATGATGGCCTACCCTGGCCAAACCCGGACGACTTTGGGCCAATTGTGCACCGCCCTATGGGACTCCCAATCTCGTCTGGATGTGATGCAGCCTGGATTCAAACCAGGTACTGCGGTGACGCCTCTTGCACTGAGATGCAGTGTCTTAGACCCCTGTGCCACTGCGCCACTGACCACTGCGCCACTGAGCCCCGAGTGGTGCAGTGAGTATGCTATAGATTGACCACATTTTCTTCATATTATGCTTCTTTAGACCTGTCTAAAATAAATCCTGGATTTATTGTGAAGGTTTAGGCTATATTACATGCATTTATTAGACTTTTTAAAATGCAGATGTTCCAAAGGTCTGCATCAGTGGAAGTGTGGAGATGTGTGTGTGGAAGCCAGGAGATGCTACATGTGTTTATGTTAATTTATGGTCAATTACTGTGATACCGAGTTATTTGCTTGACAATCACCGGCTGACGAAATTTTGTGACCGCCACAGCCCTAGCCTAGAACATTAATATCTTATTTTCTGAGAACATGGCAACCATCTTCTGTTTATGTTGCTGGGACGTTGATGGAATATTCTCCTAACCCTCAGCAAACTGGACACATTAATTCAGTCTACCCCCTACTTTTTCGAACATTCTGTTAAAAATCGCGCAACATTTCAGCGTCCTGCTACTCATGCCAGGAATATAGTATATGCATATGATTAGTATGTGTGGATAGAAAACACTCTGAAGTTTCTAAAACTGGTTAAATAATGTCTGTGACTATAACAGAACGTGAACAGCAAGCGAAATCCCAAGAAAAACCTGGTCACAAAAACCACAGAAAAGTATTAATCCGCCAGTCTCTGAATTGTTTATTGCAAGCCGAAATATATAGCCGGGAGCTTGCAGTTCCTACAACTTCCACACGATATCGCCAAAAACGTCATTTTCATTGACAAAAATCCTTTGTGTAATGACAAATAGATCCTTCATTTCGTCCAGCATACAGGAATCGATTTTGGAAGAGAGACAAAGGACAACGTTTTCTTGAGTAGCTGCTATTGAATACAGATCGCCCAGTGATCAATTTGATCGATTATTAACGTTTACAAATACCTAAAGTTGGGTTACAAAAGTAGGTTGAAGTGTTTTGTCAAAGAATATAGGCAACTTATATAATTTTAAAAAATGACGTTGCGTTTTGGAAGGGAGCTTTTTTCCTGAACCCGACAGGCTATACAAATGGATATTTTGGGCATACATGGACGGATTTAAGCGGGAAAAAGACACAATTGTGATGTTTATGGAACATATAGGAGTGCCAACAAAGAATATCATCAAAGGTAATGAATGTTTTATATTTTATTTCTGCGTTTTGTGTAGCGCCGGCTACGCTAATTATTTTGTTTACGTCCCCTTCAGGTATATTGGGGTGTTGCATGCTATCAGATAATAGCTTCTCATGCTTTCGCCGAAAAGCATTTTAAAAATCTGACTTGTTGGCTAGATTCACAACGAGTGTAGCTTTAATTCAATACCCTGCATGTGTGTTTTAATGAACGTTTGAGTTTTAACGAGTACATTTAGCATTTAGCGTAGTGCATTTGCATTTCCAGGTGTCTAGATGAGACGTCTGCGTCTCAGGTGGGAGCAAGAGGTCTTTTCGCAATGTTTTCATGAAATGTGTCTAGATCATTAATAAGTTCTAGACACATTAAGTTCTGAGAACATGGTAAAGACATTATAGGTAAGTTCTAATTATCATTAAGGGAAAGGTCTCTGGAAAACATTCCTTGCAATTCACAGGAACATTCCTATGAAATCGTTAGTTAATGACCTGATGAGACTCTTAAGGGAACATTCTCTAAAGTTTTGGGAACATTTGTTGTTAGCTGGGCAGAGAGAGGGGAGAGAGAGAAACAGAGAAAGAGATAGATAGATAGAGATCTCTATCCACTTTTTGAGAAGGAAACTGAACTGTTAAAAATGTTGTGAGTTTTCCAATGGAAAAATGGGGGTATAATTCTACTGTATCTTCAATCCAGAGGCCCATAAAACAATAAGTATATTCAAGTAAATCAAGACTGTGTGTTCACATGTTATGTTGAGCGAGACGGCAGTTTGTGAGGAGGACTTTAAAGTGCAGGGTAGATGGTGATTCATGATTGTAGGAGAAAAGAAAGTGAAGGTTAGATGGTGATTCATGATTGGAGTAGAAAATAGACAATAACAGGAAAGATGTGGGCTGACTGGTCAGAGACCAGACAACATGTGGTGTACTAACAGACGAGAGCGCTGAGAGAAGAACTTCTGTTTTTTGGGGATTTTTGGTGTGGTGTGAAAAAGAGCACTAAGATAACTTACTGTACTCTAGACCTGAGAGGTGCCTTGTCTCAACCACTCAGGATACTGACAGACACCCAGATAACAACAAATGTTCCCACAACTTTAGAGAACATTCCCTTAAGTCTAATTAGGTAATTCATTAACGTTTTGATAGGAATGTTCGCGTGATCTGCAAGGAATGTTTCCAGGAGACCATGCCCTTAAATGTAAAATAGATCTTACCCAGAATGTGGTTACCATGTGGCTCCAGGTCATCTACAAGTCTCTGCTAGGTAAAGCTCTGCCTTATCTCAGCTCACAGGTCACCATAGCAGCACCCACCCGTAGCACGCGCTCCAGCAGGTATATCTCACTGGTCACCCCCAAAGCCAATTCTTCCTTTGGCCGCCTTTCTTTCCAGTTCTCTGCTGCCAATGACTGGAACGAATTACAAAAATCACTGAAGCTGGAGACTCATATCTCCCTCACTAGCATTAAGCACCAGCTGTCAGAGCAGCTCACATATCACTGCACCTGTACATAGCCCATCTATAAATAGCCCATCCAACTACCTCATCCCCAATACTGTATTTATTTATTTATCTTGCTCCTTTGCACCCCAGTATCTCTACTTGCACATTCATATATACACATATATATACATATATATATATATATTCTGCACATCTACCATTCCAGTGTTTAATTGCTATATTGTAATTACTTCGCCACCATGGCCTATTTATTGCCTTACCTCCCTTATCCTACCTCATTTGCACATACGGTATATAGACTTTTTCTACTCTATTATTGACTGTATGTTTGTTTATTCCATGTGTAACTCTGTGTTGTTGTATGTGTCGAACTGCTTTGCTTTATATTGGCCAGGTCCCAGTTGCAAATGAGAACCTGTTCCAAACTAGCCTACCTGGTTAAATAAAGGTGAAATAAATGGTTTTTAAAAAAAGTGTCAGAACTGAAGATATTAATCTTCTAGACACAATTAATGAAAACTGTGCAATAACATTCATGTCCCCAGTTTTCTGTGGGTCAGGAGAATATTTCATCAACGTTCCACCAAGCATACATTTAACTACTCTAGCTCCACAATGAGGTAGAGTGTAGGCCAGGCAGCAGGCTATAAGCCAGCTTGCCAGCTCAGTGGAGTCTGCCACTAGCACAGTCAGTGTAGTCAGCTCAGCTATCCCCATTGAGACTGTGTCTGTGCCTCGATCTAGGTTGGGCAAAACTAAACATGGTGGTGTTCAAATTAGCAATCTCACTGGAATAAAGACCTCCTCCATTCCTGTCATTATTGAAAGAGATTGTGATATCTCACATCTCAAAATAGGGCTACTTAATGTTAGATCCCTCACTTCCAAGGCAGTTATAGTCAATGAACTAATCACTGATCATCATCTTGATGTGATTGGCCTGACTGAAACATGGCTTAAACCTGATGAATTTACTGTGTTAAATGAGGCCTTCCTCCTGGTTACACTAGTGACCATGTCCCCCGCGCATCCCGCAAAGGTGGAGGTGTTGCTAACATTTACAATAGCAAATTGCCTTCCTGAAGACAAACAATGTCTACAAAACGCTTCAGTTTGGCTTTAGACCCCTTTCATAGCACTGAGACTGCACTCGTGAAGGTGGTAAATGATCTTCTAATGGTGTTAGACCAAGACTCTGCATCTGTCCTAGTGCTCCTAGACCTTAGTGCTGTTTTGACACCATCAGCCACCACATTCTTTTGGAGAGATTGGAAACCCAAATTGGTCTACACGGGCCAAGTTCTGGCCTGGTTTAGATCTTATCTGAAAGATATCAGTTTGTCTCTGTGGATGGTTTGTCCTCTGACAAATCAACTGTAAGTTTAGGTGTTCTTCAAGGTTCCTGTTTTAGGACCACCATTGTTTTCACTATATATTTTACCTCGTGGTGATGTAATTTGAAAACTTAATGTTAACTTTCACTGCTATGTGGATGATACACAGCTGTACATTTCAATGAAACATGGTGAAGCAACAAAAATGCCCTCCTGGAAACCTGTGTTTCAGACATAAGGAAGTGGATGACGGCAAATGTTTTACTTTTAAACTCGGACAAAACAGAGTTGCTCGTTCTAGATCCCAAGAAACAAAAAGCTTTTCTGTTGGATCTGACAATTAATGTTGATGGTTGTACAGTCGTTTCAAATAAAACTGTGAAGAACCTCTGCGTTACTATGGACCCTGATCTCTCTTTTGACGAACATATCAAGACTATTTCAAGGATAGCTTTTTTTCCATCTTCATAACATTGCAAAAATGTGAAACTTTCTGTTCCACAATGATGCAGAAAAGTGAATCCATGTTGTTTGTCACTTCTAGATTAGACTACCGCAATGTTCTGCATTCCGGCTTCCCGGATAAAACACTAAATTAACTCCAGTTAGTGCTAAACACGGATGCTAGAATCTTGACTAGAACCAGAAAATGTGGTCATATTACTCCACTGCTAGCCTCTCTACACTGACTTCCTGTTAAGGCTAGGGCTGATTTCAAGGTTTTACTGCTAACCCACAAAGCATTACATGGGCTTGCTCATACCTATCTCTCCGATTTGGTCCTGTCATAGATATCTACATGTCCGCTACGGTCACAAGACGCAGGCCTCCTAATTGTCCCTAGAATTTCTAAGCAAACAGCTGGGGGCAGGGCTTTCCCGTATAGAGCTACATTATTATTACTACAATATCTCTCTCATCATCACTCAATACCTAGGTTTACCTCCATTGTATTCACATCCTACCATATCTTTGTCTGTACGTTATACCTTGAAGCTATTTTATCGCCCTCAGAAACCTCCTTTTACTCTCTCTTCCAGGCGTTCTAGACGACCAATTCTCATTGCTTTTAGCTGTACCCTTATCCTACTCCTCCTCTTTTCCTCTGGTGATGTAGAGGTGAATCCAGGCCCTGCAGTGCTAGCTCCACTCCTATTCCCCAGGCGCTCTCTTTTGATGACTTCTGTAACCGTAATAGCCTTGGTTTCATGCATGTTAACATCAGAAGCCTCCTCCCTACGTTTGTTTTATTCACTGCTTTAGCACACTCTGCCAACCCGGATGTTCTAGCTGTGTCTGAATCCTGGCTTAGGAAGACCACCAAAAATTCTGACAAGCTAGAACTGCCAAAGGGGGCGGTGTTGCAATCTACTGCAAAGATAGCCTGCAGAGTTCTGTCCTACTATCCAGGTCTGTACCCAAACAATTTGAACTTCTACTTTTAAAAATCCACCTCTCTAAAAACAAGTCTCTCACCGTTGCCGCTTGCTATAGACCACCCTCTGCCCCCAGCTGTGCTCTGGACACCATATGTGAACTGATTGCCCCCCATCTATCTTCAGAGCTCATGCTGCTAGGCGACCTAAACTGGAACATGCTTAACACACCAGCCATCCTACAATCTAAGCTTATCAATGAACCTACCAGGTACCTCCCCAAAGCCTCCCCACGGGCACACTCATAGATATCATCCTAACCAACTTGCCCTCTAAATACACCTCTACTGTCTCCAACCAAGATCTCAGCGATCACTGCCTCATTGCCTGCATCCGTAATGGGTCAGCGGTCAAACGACCTCCACTCATAACTGTCAAACGCTCCCTGAAACACTTCAGAGAGCAGGCCTTTCTAATCGACCTGGCCGGGGTATCCTGGAAGGATATTGATCTCATCGAGTCAGTAGAGGATGCCTGGTTATTTCAAAAAAATATCTTCCTAACCATCTTAAATAAGCATGCCCCATTAAAGAAATGTAGAACCAATTTAGAAGCAGGAACCCTTGGTTCTCCCCAGACCTGACTGCCCTTAACCAACACAGAAACATCCTATGGCGTTCTGCATTAGCATTGAACAGCCCCCGTGATATGCAGCTTTTCAGGGAAGCTAGAAACCAATATACACAGGCAGTTAGAAAAGCCAAGACTAGCTTTTTCAAGCAGAGAATTGCTTCCTGCAACACTAACTCAAAAAAGTTATGGGACACTGTAAAGTCCATGGAGAATAATGACCCCTCCTCCCAGCAGCCCACTGCACTGAAGATAGGAAACACTGTCACCGCTGATAAATCCACTATAATTGAGAATTTCAATAAGCATTTTTCTACTGCTGGCCATGCTTTCCACCTGGCTACCCCTACCCCGGTCAACAGCCCTGCACCCCCCACAGCAACTCGCCCAAGCCTTCCCCATTTCTCCTTCTCCCAGATCCAGTCAGCTGATGTTCTGAAAGAGCTGCAAAATCTGGACCCCTACAAATCAGCCGGGCTAGACAATCTGGACCCTTTCTTTCTAAAATTATCTGCCAAAATTGTTGCCACCCCTATTACTAGCCTGTTCAACCTCTCTTTCGTGTCGTCTGAGATTCCCAAAGCTTGGAAAGCAGCTGCGGTCACCCCCCTCTTCAAAGGGGGACGCACTCTTGACCCAAACTGCTACAGACCTATATCTATCCTACCCTGCCTTTGTAAGGTCTTCGAAAGCCAAGTCGACAAACAGATTACCGACTATTTCGAATCTCACCATAACCTCTCTGCTATGCAATCTGGTTTCAGAGCTGGTCATGGGTGCACCTCAGCCACGCTCAAGGTCCTAAACAATATCTAAGAAGAAGAAGAAACATTACTGTGCAGCCGTATTCATTGATCTGGCCAAGGCTTTCGACTCTGTCAATCACCACATCCTCATCGGCAGACTCGACAGCCTTGGTTTCTCAAATTATTGCCTTGCCTGGTTCACCAACTACTTCTCTGATAGAGTTCAGTGTGTCAAATCGAAGGGTCTGCTGTCCGGACCTCTGGCAGTCTCTATGGGGGTGCCACAGGGTTCAATTCTTGGACCGACTCTCTTCTCTGTATACATCAATGATGTTGCTCTTGCTGCTGGTGAGTTTCTGATCCACCTCTACGCAGACGACACCATTCTGTATACTTCTGGCCCTTCTTTGGACACAACCCTCCAGGCAAGCTTCAATGCCATACAACTCTCATTCCGTGGCCTCCAATTGCTCTTAAATACAAGTAAAACTAAATGCATGCTCTTCAACCAATCGCTGCCTGCACCTGCCCGCCTGTCCAACATCACTACTATGGACGGCTCTGACTTAGAATACGTGGACAACTACAAATACCTAGGTGTCTGGTTAGACTGTAAACTCTCCTTCCAGACCCACATCAAACATCTCCAATCCAAAGTTAAATCTAGAATTGGCTTCCTATTTCGCAACAAAGCATCCTTCACTCATGCTGCCAAACATACCCCTGTAAAACTGACCATCCTACCAATCCTCAACTTTGGCAATGTCATTTACAAAATAGCCTCCAATACCCTACTCAACAAATTGGATGCAGTCTATCACAGTGCCATCCGTTTTGTCACCAAAGCCCCATATACTACCCACCATTGCGACCTGTACGCTCTCGTTGGCTGGCCCTCGCTTCATACTCGTCGCCAACCCCACTGGCTCCATGTCGTCTACAAGACCCTGCTAGGTAAAGTCCCCCCTTATCTCAGCTCGCTGGTCACCATAGCATCACCCACCTGTAGCACGCGCTCCAGCAGGTATATCTCTCTGGTTACCCCCAAATCCAATTCTTTGTTTGGCCGCCTCTCCTTCCAGTTCTCTGCTGCCTTTGACTGGAACGAACTACAAAAATCTCTGAAACTGGAAACACTTATCTCCCTCACTAGCTTTAAGCACCAGCAATCAGAGCAGCTCACAGATTACTGCACCTGTACTGCACCTGTACATAGCCGTCACTGAAAATAAGAATTTGTTTCTTAACTGACTTGCCTAGTTAAATAAAGGTTAAACAAATGTAGAAAATAGTACAAATAAAGAAAAACCCTTGAATGAGTAGGTGTGTCCACACTTTTGACTGGAACTGTCTGTTCGGTGTGACGTTGATGGAATAATCTCCTAACATTCAGAAATCTGGACACATGAACGTTCTTGCAACTTTCCATGAAACCCATCTAGAACATGAATGTTTTATATTCTGACAACATTGTAAACACGATCTAGATAAGTTCTACTTGACATGAAGGGAATGTTCTAACTTTAACACCAAAACATTCTAAAAAGGTTATCCGAAGGTTTGAGCTAAAGGAACACTGGACACTCAAACATTAGGGGAACATTACGGGTAACATTACAAAAACGTTCTCCCTCCGTAGAATTGTTAGCTGGGCATCAAGAAGAGAGATTAAATATTTTACTTTAAATCATAGAGCTACTCAATGAATCTCAATGACTTTCTTTTTCAAATGATCATCTTTACATTTCTGTAGTACCATATTCTCAAAAACAGACACATTTTTTCATTCACATTTCTAAAGTCTTAACTAGCCTGTTTGTTTCCATCACCATCACCATGTTGTGTTTGTTTCCATCACCTTCAGAGGGTGTTATGTTTGTTTCCATCACCTTCAGAGGGTGTTGTGTTTGTTTCCATCACCTTCAGAGGGTGTTGTGTTTGTTTCCATCACCTTCAGAGGGTGTTATGTTTGTTTCCATCACCTTCAGAGGGTGTTGTGTTTGTTTCCATCACCATCAGAGGGAGTTATGTTTGTTTCCATCACCTTCAGAGGGAGTTATGTTTGTTTCCATCACCTTCAGAGGGAGTTATGTTTGTTTCCATCACCTTCAGAGGGTGTTGTGTTTGTTTTCATCACCTTCAGAGGGAGTTATGTTTGTTTTCATCACCTTCAGAGGGAGTTATGTTTGTTTCCATCACCTTCAGAGGGTGTTGTGTTTGTTTCCATCACCTTCAGAGGGTGTTGTGTTTGTTTTCATCACCTTCAGAGGGTGTTGTGTTTGTTTCCATCACCATCAGAGGGAGTTATGTTTGTTTCCATCACCTTCAGAGGGTGTTATGTTTGTTTCCATCACCTTCAGAGGGAGTTATGTTTGTTTTCATCACCTTCAGAGGGTGTTGTGTTTGTTTTCATCACCTTCAGAGGGAGTTATGTTTGTTTCCATCACCTTCAGAGGGAGTTATGTTTGTTTTCATCACCTTCAGAGGGAGTTATGTTTGTTTTCATCACCTTCAGAGGGTGTTATGTTTGTTTCCATCACCTTCAGAGGGTGTTGTGTTTGTTTTCATCACCTTCAGAGGGTGTTGTGTTTGTTTCCATCACCATCAGAGGGAGTTATGTTTGTTTCCATCACCTTCAGAGGGAGTTATGTTTGTTTTCATCACCTTCAGAGGGTGTTGTGTTTGTTTTCATCACCTTCAGAGGGTGTTATGTTTGTTTCCATCACCTTCAGAGGGTGTTGTGTTTGTTTCCATCACCTTCAGAGGGTGTTATGTTTGTTTTCATCACCTTCAGAGGGTGTTGTGTTTGTTTCCATCACCTTCAGAGGGTGTTATATTTGCACCAGAGTGTTGTGACAGTTGGTGTATTATGATTATGATGATACACCTGACAGCATGAAGGTAAGAGCCATTACAGAGAGATGACGGAGGAGGGGTTCTCTGGGCTGCGTTTATCTTTCTCCCTGGGTGTAGGTAGCTGGGGCGGCAGCTACCCTAGTGGTTAGAACGTTGGGCCAGTCACCGAAAGATTGCTGGATCGAATCCCCAAGCTGGCAGGGTAAAAAATATGTAATTTTGGCCCTAAACAAGGCAGTTAACCCACTAATCCCTGGTAGGCTGTCGTTGTAAATAAGAATTTAATCTTAACTGACTCACCTGGTTAAATAAAATAAATGAAGAGCTGCTGTAAGGGATAGGAACATAAAAATTAAAGATCTAAATATCTTTATGTTCCTAGTGTAAGGGCTGTATAATCATAACGTTTATTAGATTAGGAAACCACTGGCAAGGTCATTAGAGAAGCTCATAGCTCCATAAGGAGAAATAGCCAATATAAGTGCGTGTATACATCTCTAGTGACGTGGTGCTTTTCTCTGTGATGGAAAACAAAGGGGGAAAATAACAAATGAGATAAGCGAACAGACCTGTCATTTAGATTGGCCAGCTGACTTCTATAGACCAGGGTACACATTCTTAGATTGTCAGAGTAGGGGTGATATAGCACCATGTTTGACGTTTGTATCATCACAAATGTGATTATATAGACATTTGATCCTAGATCAGCACTGCTGCTCTGAGATGCTTGTTAAATACGAGCTCAGAGAAAGAGACTGTGGACTTTGCAGCAGCAACTGTGTATCTGTGAAGACTGTGTGTTGTGAAAACAGATCTGATGCAAGGCATTTAGGACAGATGGTATCTAAGGCAGGCGGGTACAAGGGAACCAGTGTGTCCAGTTCTGCTGTTCAGTGTGTGGCAGGGACACCAGGGTATCTGACTAGCTCAGACAGGTTTTCAGGACTGGCAAAGTAGGTCTCTCTGCTGTGTGAACACAAGCTCATGTTGCTACAGCGTCAGTTAGGGGGAGTGACTGGTCCCACAGCATCAGTTAGGGGAAGTGACTGGTCCTAAAGTGTTAGTTAGGGGAAGTGACTGGTCCTACAGTGTTAGGGGAAGTGACTGGTCCTACAGTGTTAGGGGAAGTGACTGGTCCTACAGTGTAAGTTAGGGAAATGACTGGTACTACAGCGTTATTTAGGGGAAGTGACTGGTCCTACAACATGAGTTAGGGGATGTGACTGGACCTACAGAATCAGTTAGGGGAAGTGACTGGTCCTACAGTGTTATTTAGGGGAAGTGACTGGTCCTACAGTGTTATTTAGGGGAAGTGACTGGTCCTACAACATGAGTTAGGGGATGTGACTGGTCTACAGCGTCAGTTAGGGGAAGTGACTGGTCCTACAGTGTTAGGGGAAGTGACTGGTCCTACAGCATCAGTTCGGGGAAGTGACTGGTCCTACAGTGTTAGTTAGGGAAGTGACTGGTCCTACAGTGTTAGTTAGAGGAAGTGACTGGTCCTACAGTGTTAGTTAGGGAAGTGACTGGTCCTACAGTGTTAGTTAGGGAAATGACTGGCACTACAGCGTTAGTTAGGGGAAGTGACTGGTCCTACAGTGTAAGTTAGGGAAGTGACTGGTCCTACAGTGTTAGTTAGGGAAGTGACTGGTCCTACAGTGTTAGTTAGGGGAAGTGACTGGTCCTACAGTGTTAGTTAGGGAAGTGACTGGTCCTACAGTGTCAGTTAGGGGAAGTGACTGGACCTACAGTGTTAGTTAGGGAAGTGACTGGTCCTACAGTTTTAGGGGAAGTGACTGGTCCTACAGTGTAAGTTAGGGAAGTGACTGGTACTACAGCGTTATTTAGGGGAAGTGACTGGACCTACAGTGTTAGTTAGGGAAGTGACTGGACCTACAGTGTTAGTTAGGGAAGTGACTGGTCCTACAGTTTTAGGGGAAGTGACTGGTCCTACAGTGTAAGTTAGGGAAGTGACTGGTCCTACAGTGTTAGTTATGGGAAGTGACTGGTCCTACAGTTTTAGGGGAAGTGACTGGTCCTACAGTGTAAGTTAGGGAAGTGACTGGTCCTACAGTGTTAGTTATGGGAAGTGACTGGTCCTACAGTTTTAGGGGAAGTGACTGGTCCTACAGTGTAAGTTAGGGAAGTGACTGGTCCTACAACATGAGTTAGGGGAACTGACTGGTCTACAGCTTCAGTTAGGGGAAGTGACTGGTCCTACAGTGTTATGGGAAGTGACTGGTCCTACAGTGTTATGGGAAGTGACTGGTCCTACAGTGTTATGGGAAGTGACTGGTCCTACAGTGTTAGTTAGGGGAAGTGACTGCTCCTTCAGCGTCAGTTAGGGGAAGTGACTGGTCTTCAGTGTTAGGGGGAGGGGATGGTTCTACAGTGTTAGGGGGAGTGTCCTACAGCATTAGGAGGAGATTCTGGTCCTACAGACATAGAGAAAGCACGTTTTGTTTTCTCAACTTCGTCAGGATGTGTCTGTCTGCTGCACACCACACGTGGAATGACACTTTGACATTTAAAAGAAAAGGCAGATCTCTGTGTGTCTGGGGTCTTTGATCTTGGGACTCTCAGCGTTACTTGGTGTACGAGAGATTGTTTGTTGTTGAATGAGGAGAGGAGGATGAGGAGATGAGGGGAGATGGAGATGGATGAGAGGAGGAGGGGTGGGATGACTTACGCTGTCCATTTGAGATTAGCTGTCTGACAGTAAAGTTAATAAATCAGTATAGTTGTTGACTCACAGAGGCTTTGAGTAATATTGACTCAAAGCAACGCCGCTCTGTATCATTGTCTTTCATTCCGTTAATTTAGTCTGCCCGTCAATTCATCCTCCACAGCGCCCTACACTACGGCATTAGTGGTTGAGATTTCAGATGCAATACCGAACAGTTTTTCTGTCAGACTGACTTACACATTCCCACTGAGATGGTGGTGAGAAGACAGGAGTGCTCTGATAGGAAGATGTTCCTCTGCCACCCAGTCTGGTGCCATAGTGGACTCTCTCACTGAGCTGGTCCATATAGTAGAAATAAATGACATTTTGATGAACACGTTTATGTATTGCAGATGAAAAGGAAACACCGTACCACATTTGACTCATTTTTTTTTTCTTCTTCGTAGTATGTCCCATAACTCTTTTTGTCAATTAAGTGTGGAGTGACACTTTAATAAATGTGTATAATTCTAACTAATATTAATTAACACTCTACGTTGGTAAACTGTACGCAGTGTCCTCAGTGAAGAGTGCTGTATTTTTTCAAGAGTAGGAGGCGTTTCCTTTCCTTCTAATTATAACTCATACAGCAAAGAACATTTATCACAACACTGAAGAAAAATACAGTAGCTTACATAGAGATACAATGACACGTTAATCCACAGAAGAGTTCTGAAGAAACAAAAAGCGTTTACTTTGGCTTGGGCCTGAAGCTCCTCTCTCCTCTCCCCACTTACAAGCGTGCCACGAAAAAAGCCCATCCCCATTTCCAAGGCCCTGTCCACTGAGAGAGATCCGGCGAAAACAGGCATTTCACGTAAATACATTCATGATTTCCTACACAAAGCGGACGGCGGGTCATGTGCAAAGTATGGGGTTACTGTAGGTGAGAGTCGTTTCTGAATGTGGCAATGTTAAGTGTCTCTGTCCCTCTCTCCCTCTCCATCTCTTCTTTAACAGGTATCCATGTTGTTGTCATTCCGCTAGGGACTTGTTTTCAGCGTATTACGTCTCCAGTCAATAACCGGTGCAGAGTGTGTGTGTTTATCCTGTATTCCCATTTAATTAGCTAGTAAATAAATAATTAAAACAATTTGTGTAGCACTGAATCATAAGTAAGGCTCTGGTTTTTGCAGATGCAAGGAGGTTACGACTGTTTAGAATGGTTATATGATACAAGGTTATGATTAATAAGTTATAGATGTGATAGGTAAAGACCTTTTAGAGTTTCATTTGGGAGATGGTAACTCTGTAAAGAACCGCTCTCGTGGTACCCTAGATCCTAATGAGTTCATTGCTACAATGGGGCAAAAAAGTATTTAGTCAGCCACCAATTGTGCAAGTTCTCCCACATAAAAAGATGAGAGAGGCCTGTAATTCTCATCATAGGTACACTTCAACTATGACAGACAAAATGAGAAAAAAAAATCCAGAAAATCACATTGTAGGATTTTTTATGAATTTATTTGCAAATGTTGGTGGAAAATAAGTATTTACATGAGTATGTACATGATTCATTGAATTGATGGCGCCGGAGAAGATGGCCGTTGTTTTACGGTCTCCTAACCAATGGTGCTATTATGTGGGGGGGGGGGGGGGGGGGGTTCGCGATATTTGTAAATTATTTTGTACATAACGTTTCTTTAACCGTATTTTACGGCAGAAAAGAGCTTCTGAATATCAGGACAGTGATCACTCACCTCAGATTAGACAAAGAGCTTCTGGATATCAGGACAGCGATGACTCACCTCAGATTAGACACAGAGCTTCTGGATATCAGGACAGAGATCACTCACCTCAGATTAGACACAGAGCTTCTGGATATCAGGACAGAGATCACTCACCTCGGATTAGACACAGAGCTTCTGGATATCAGGACAGCGATGACTCACCTCAGATTAGACACAGAGCTTCTGGATATCAGGACAGAGATCACTCACCTCAGATTAGACACAGAGCTTCTGGATATCAGGACAGAGATCACTCACCTCAGATTAGACAAAGAGCTTCTGGATATCAGGACAGAGATCACTCACCTCAGATTAGACAAAGAGCTTCTGGATATCAGGACAGTGATCACTCACCTCAGATTAGACACAGAGCTTCTGGACATCAGGACAGTGATCACTCACCTCAGATTAGACACAGAGCTTCTGGATATCAGGACAGTGATCACTCACCTCGGACTAGACAAAGAGCTTCTGGATATCAGGACAGAGATCACTCACCTCAGATTATACACAGAGCTTCTGGATATCAGGAGAGAGATCACTCACCTCAGATTAGACACAGAGTTTCTGGATATCAGGACAGCGATCACTCACCTCAGATTAGACACAGAGTTTCTGGATATCAGGACATAGATCACTCACCTCAGATTAGACACAGAGCTTCTGGATATCAGGACAGTGATCACTCACCTCAGATTAGACACTGAGCTTCTGGATATCAGGACAGTGATCACTCACCTCAGATTAGACACAGAGCTTCTGGATATCAGGACTGTGATCACTCACCTTGGATTAGACAAAGAGCTTCTTGATATCAGGACAGCGATCACTCTCCTCAGACTAGACAAAGAGCTTCTGGATATCAGGACAGCGATCACACCTCGGATTAGATGAGGAGCTTCTGGATATCAGGACAGTGATCACTCACCTCAGATTAGACACAGAGCTTCTGGATATCAGGACAGTGATCACTCACCTCGGATTAGACACAGAGCTTCTGGATATCAGGACAGTGATCACTCACCTCAGATTAGACACAGAGTTTCTGGATATCAGGACAGTGATCACTCACCTCGGATTAGACTAAGAGCTTCTGGATATCAGGACAGTGATCACTCACCTCGGATTAGACAAAGAGCTTCTGGATATCAGGACAGTGATCACTCACCTCGGATTAGACAAAGATTTATTCAACAGCAACAACAGCAGCAAGCAGGACTCACACGATATTCTCCAAACAACCCACAGTGCAGACATCCCAATTATTCACAAGAGGAAGCGACGCAGAGGACAAAGAGCCGGATGCCTCGTCCCGACCCGCAGAAGACAACTAGGAAAGCTGCCGTTACCGTCAATATTACTCGCCAACGTGCAATCATCGGACAATAAACTAGACGAGGTAAGATCACGAATATCCTACCAACGGGACATAAAAAACTAAAGTATATTGTGATAAACTGCAGGCCACACTACTTGCCTAGAGAGTTCTCAGCTATAATTTTCGTGGCTGTTTATTTACCACCACAGACAGATGCTGGCACTAAGACCGCATCTCAGTTAGCTGTATAAGGAAATAAGCAAACAGGAAACCACTCACCCAGAGGCGGCACTCCTAGTGGCCGGAGACTTTAATGCAGGTCAAACATGGTCAACATGTCAAATGTGCAACCAGAGGGGAAAAAATCTAGATCACCTGTACTCCACACAGAGACGTGTACAAAGTCTCCATTTGGTCAATCCGACCACAACTCTATCCTCCTGATTCCTGCTTACAAGCAAAATTTAAAGCAGGAAGCACCAGTGACTCGGGTCAATTAAAAAAATGGTCAGATGAAGCAGATGCTAAGCTACAGGACTGTTTTGCTAGCACAGACTGGAATATGTTCCGGAATTCTTCCGATGACATTGAGGAATACACCACATCAGTCACTGACTTTATCATTGAGCATTGAGGACGTCGTCCCCACAGTGACTGTACGTACATACCCCAATCCGAAGCCATGGATTACAGGCAACATTCGCACTGAGCTAAAGGGTAGAGCTGCGGCTTTCAAGGTGCAGGACTCTAACCCGGAAGCTTACAAGAAATCCCGCTATGCCCTGCGATGAACCATCAAACAGGCAAAGCGTCAATACAGGGCTAAGATTGAATCATACTACACCGGCTCCGATGCTCGTCGGATGTGGCAGGGCTTGCAAACTATTACAGACTACAAAGGGAAGCACAGCCGCGAGCTGCCCAGTGACACGAGCCTATCAGACGAGCTAAAGCACTTCTATGCTCGCTTCGAGGCAAGCAACACTGAGGCATGCATGAGAGCATCAGCTGTTCCGGGCGACAGTGTGATCACGCTCTCCGTAGCCGACGTGAGTAAGACCTTTAAACAGGTTAACATACACAAGGCTGCGGGGCCAGACGGATTACCAGGACGTGTGCTCCGGGCATGTGCTGACCAACTGGCAGGTGTCTTCACTGACATTTTCAACATGTCCCTGATTGAGTCTGTAATACCAACATGCTTCAAGCAGACCACCATAGTCCCTGTGCCCAAGAACACAAAGGCAACCTGCCTAAATGACTACAGACCCGTAGCATTCACGTCCGTAGCCATGAAGTGCTTTGAAAGGCTGGCAATGGCTCACATCAACACCATTATCCCAGACACCCTAGACCCACTCCAATTTGCATACCGCCCAAACAGATCCACAGATGACGCAATCTCTATTGCACTCCACACTACCCTTTCCCACCTGGACAAAAGGAACACCTATGTGAGAATGCTGTTCATTGACTACAGCTCAGCGTTCAACACCATAGTACCCTCAAGCTAAGGATCCTGAAACTAAACACCTCCCTCTGCAACTGGATCCTGGACTTCCTGACAGGCCGCCCCCAGGTGGTGAGGGTAGGTAGCAACACATCTGCTTAACTGATCCTCAACACTGGAGCTCCCCAGGGGTGCATGCTCAGTCCCCTCCTGTACTCCCTGTTCACCCACAACCCTATAGGGAGGAGGTCAGAGACCTGGCCAGGTGGTGCCAGAATAACATTCTATCCCTCAATGTAACCAAGACTAAGGAGATGATTGTGGACTACAGGAAAAGGAACACCGAGCACGTCCCCATTCTCATCGACTGGGCTGTAGTGGAGCAGGTTGAGAGCTTCAAATTCCTTGGTGTCCACATCAACAACAAACTAGATTGGTCCAAACACACCAAGATAGTCGTGAAGAGGGCACGACAAAGCCTATTCCCCCTCAGGAAACTAAAAAGATTTGGCATGGGTCCTGAGATCCTCAAAAGGTTCTACAGCTGCAACATTGAGAGCATCCTGACCAGTTGCATCACTGCCTGGTACGGCAATTGCTCGGCCTCCGACCGCAAGACGCTTCAGAGGGTAGTGCATACGGCCTAGTGCATCACTGGGGCAAAGCTGCCTGCCATCCAGGACCTCTACACCAGGCGGTGTCAGAGGAAGGCCCTAAAAATTGTCAAAGACCCCAGCCACCCCAGTCATAGACTGTTCTCTCTACTACCGCATGGCAAGCGGTACCGGAGTGCCAAGTCTAGGACAAAAAGGTTTCTCAACAGTTTTTACCCCCAAGCCATAAGACTCCTGAACAGGTAACCAATTTGCATTGTGTGCCCCCCCAACCCCTCTTTTACGCTGCTGCTACTCTCTGTTTATCTTATATGCTTAGTCACTTTAACTATACATTCATGTACATACTACTTAGATTGGCGGATCAACCAGTGCTCCCGCACATTGGCTAACCGGGCTATCTGCATTGTGTCCCACCACCCGCCAACCCCTCTTTTTACGCTTCTGCTACTCTCTGTTCATCATATATGCATAGTCACTTTAACGATACCTACATGTACATACTACCTCATTAAGTCTGACTAACAGGTGTCTATGTATAGCCTTGCTACTCTTTTTTCAAATGTCTTTCTACTGTTGTTTTATTTCTTTACTTACCTACACACACACACACACACACACACACACACACACACACACACACACACACATACCTTTTTTTTTGGCACCATTGGTTAGAGCCTGTAAGTAAGCATTTCACTGTAAGGTTTACACCTGTTGTATTCGGTGCACGTGACAAATGAACTTTGATTTGATTTGAGTAACAATTAAACATATTTAGTTCAATAGTGAAATAACTGTGTTCAGATTAAATTCGGCATGCCACCCCAGGTCCTCTCCAAATACTACCACGATAAGAACACTTATCAATGGAGTCCTGCTAGTTTACATCAGCTATGGCCCTCTGAAGGAAGACCTCGGCCTGGTACAGAAATTGCTCCATCCACGACCACAAGGCCCTCCAGCGGATGGTGAAGATGGCCCAGCACATTACTAACACCATGCTTCCAACCATCCATGACGTCAACGTGAAACGGTTCCTAAGGAAGTCCCGCAGCATCATCAAGGCTGTACATACGACTAATACATTTTTTTTTTACTTGAAACTTGAGACATCACGGAACGAATTCCAGTTCCTCAAATTCTAAATTCTATTATAATCACTTGCTTTTGTTTTTAAATGATACTCTCTGCTCTGTTTTCCCGCTTGAGGGAACTCTACTGAGTCTCCTCTGATGCATCTCTCCTCAACCTTCACGCTTCCTTTCTTCCTGCATTTTGATATCATTGTGAGATATGTTATTTCCTGCTTGAGAAGAAAGAGTCACAGTGGGAGACCGTCTCTCTCTTTCTCTCTGTGTGGCGATGGAATGTTCCCTTTCTCTCTCCCTTCTTAGTGCTCTCTGTTTCTCTCTCTACCTCTCTCCCTCTCACCGTCTCTCTCTCTCTCTCTCTCTCTCTCTCTCTCTTTCTCTTTCTCTTTCTCTTTCTCTCTGAAAGCACTCACTCTGAAAGCATGCCAGGACTAAATGTGGTGATAAGAACTACACACTAGGACCAAGGTTATTATGGGGGGGGGGGCAATGTATTAGGACCAAGGTTATTATGGGAGGGGCAGTGCACTAAGACCAAGGTTATTATGGGGGGGTGGGGGGCAGTGCACTAGGACCAAGGTTATTATGGGAGGGGGGGCAGTGCACTAGAACCAAGGTTATTGTTGGGGGGGCAATGCACTAGGGCCAAGGTTATTATGGGAGGGGCAGTGCACTAAGACCAAGGTTATTATGGGGGGGTGGGGGGCAGTGCACTAAGACCAAGGTTATTATGGGAGGGGGGGCAGTGCACTAGAACCAAGGTTATTATGGGGGGGGGGGGGGGGGGAAGTGCACTAAAGACCAAGGTTATTATAGGGGGGCAGTGCACTAACACCAAGGTTATTATGGGGGGGCAATGCACTAGGGCCAAGGTTATTATGGGAGGGGGGGCAGTGCACTAGAGCCAAGGCTATTTTTTGGGGGGCAATGCACTAGGGCCAAGGTTATTATGGGGGGGGGGGAGCAGTGCACTAACACCAAGGTTATTATGGGAGGGGGGGGGCAGTGCACTAGAACCAAGGTTATTTTTGGGGGGGCAATGCACTAGGGCCAAGGTTATTATGGGGGGGGGGGGGGGCAGTGCACTAGGACCAAGGTTATTATGGGAGGGGGGGCAGTGCACTAGAACCAAGGTTATTGTTGGGGGGGCAATGCACTAGGGCCAAGGTTATTATGGGAGGGGCAGTGCACTAAGACCAAGGTTATTATGGGGGGGTGGGGGGCAGTGCACTAAGACCAAGGTTATTATGGGAGGGGGGGCAGTGCACTAGAACCAAGGTTATTATGGGGGGGGGGGGAAGTGCACTAAAGACCAAGGTTATTATAGGGGGGCAGTGCACTAACACCAAGGTTATTATGGGGGGGCAATGCACTAGGGCCAAGGTTATTATGGGAGGGGGGGCAGTGCACTAGAGCCAAGGCTATTTTTTGGGGGGCAATGCACTAGGGCCAAGGTTATTATGGGGGGGGGGGAGCAGTGCACTAACACCAAGGTTATTATGGGAGGGGGGGGGCAGTGCACTAGAACCAAGGTTATTTTTGGGGGGGCAATGCACTAGGGCCAAGGTTATTATGGGGGGGGGGGGGGGGCAGTGCACTAACACCAAGGTTATTAAGGGGGGGGGGGGGTGCAGTGCACTAACACCAAGGTTATTATGGGGGGTGGGGCAGTGCACTACGACCAAGGTTATTATGGGAGGGGTGCAGTGCACTAACACCAAGGTTATTATGGGGGGTGGGGCAGTGCACTAAGACCAAGGTTATTATGGGAGGGGGGGCAGTGCACTAGAACCAAGGTTATTTTTGGGGGGGCAATGCACTAGGGCCAAGGTTATTATGGGGGGGGGGGGGGGCAGTGCACTAACACCAAGGTTATTATGGGGGGTGGGGCAGTGCACTAAGACCAAGGTTATTATGGGAGGGGTGCAGTGCACTAACACCAAGGTTATTATGGGGGGTGGGGCAGTGCACTAAGACCAAGGTTATTATGGGAGGGGGGGCAGTGCACTAGAACCAAGGTTATTATGGGGGGGGGGGGGAGTGCACTAAAGACCAAGGTTATTATGGGGGGGCAATGCACTAACACCAAGGTTATTATGGGGGGGCAATGCACTAGGGCCAAGGTTATTATGGGGGGGCAGTGCACTAGGACCAAGGTTATTATGGGGGGGGGGGCAGTGCACTAGGGCCAATGTTGTATTGGGGGGGGGGGGGGGCAGTGCACTAGGACCAAGGTTATTATGGGGGGGGGCAGTGCACTAGGACCAAGGTTATTATGGGCGGGGGGGGGGGGGGCAGTGCACTAGGACCAAGGTTATTATGGGGGGTGGGGGGGGCAGTGCACTAGGGCCAAGGTTATTATGGGGGGGGGGGGGGGCAGTGCACTAGGGCCAAGGTTATTATGGGGGGGGGGCAGTGCACTAGGACCAAGGTTATAATGGTGGGAGGGGGGCAGTGCACTAGGACCAAGGTTATATTGGGGGGGCAGTGCACTAGGACCAAGGTTATAATGGTGGGAGGGGCGCAGTGCACTAGGACCAAGGTCGTAATGGGGGGAGGCAGTGCACTAGGACCAAGGATATAATGGGGGGGGGGGGCAGTGCACTAGGACCAAGGGTATAATGGGGGGGGGGGGGGGGCAGTGCACTAGGACCAAGGTCGTAATAGGGGGAGGCAGTGCACTAGGACCAAGGTTGTTAATGAGGGGAGGCAGTGCACTAGGACCAAGGTTATTATGGGCGGGGGGGGGGGGGGGGGGGGGGCAGTGCACTAGGACCAAGGTTATTATGGGGGGTGGGGGGGGCAGTGCACTAGGACCAAGGTCGTAATAGGGGGAGGCAGTGCACTAGGACCAAGGTTGTTAATGAGGGGAGGCAGTGCACTAGGACCAGGGTTATTATGGGGGGGCGGCAGTGCACTAGGACCAAGGATATAATGGGGGGGCGGCAGTGCACTAGGACCAAGGGTATTATGGGGGAGGGGGGGACAGTAAACTAGGACCAAGGTTATTATGGGGGGGGGGGGGCAGTGCTCTAGGACCAAGGTCGTTAATGGGGGGAGACAGTGCACTAGGACCAAGGTTATAATGGGGGGGGGGGGGGGGGGGGCAGTGCACTAGGACCAAGGATATAATGGGGGGGCCAGTGCACTAGGACCAAGGGTATAATGGGGGGGCCAGTGCACTAGGACCAGGGTTATTATGGGGGGGCCAGTGCACTAGGACCAGGGTTATTATGGGGGGGGGGGGGGGGCAGTGCACTAGGACCAGGGTTGTTAATGAGGGGAGGCAGTGCACTAGGACCAGGGTTATTATGGGGGGGCCAGTGCACTAGGACCAAGGATATAATGTGGGGGGGCAGTGCACTAGGACCAAGGGTATTATGGGGGAGTGGGGGACAGTAAACTAGGACCAAGGTTATTATGGGGGGGGGGGCAGTGCTCTAGGACCAAGGATATAATGGGGGGGCCAGTGCACTAGGACCAAGGTTATAATGGGGGGGGGGGGGGGGGGCAGTGCACTAGGACCAAGGATATAATGGGGGGGCCAGTGCACTAGGACCAAGGGTATAATGGGGGGGCCAGTGCACTAGGACCAAGGGTATAATGGGGGGGGGGGGGGGGGGGCAGTGCACTAGGACCAAGGTTGTTAATGAGGGGAGGCAGTGCACTAGGACCAGGGTTATTATGGGGGGGCGGCAGTGCACTAGGACCAAGGATATAATGGGGGGGGGGGGGGCAGTGCACTAGGACCAAGGGTATTATGGGGGAGGGGGGGACAGTAAACTAGGACCAAGGTTATAATGGGGGAGGCAGTAAACTAGGACCAAGGTTATAATGGGGGAGGCAGTGCTCTAGGACCAAGGTCGTTAATGGGGGGAGACAGTGCACTGAGATAAGACATGGAATGGCCTCAACCCCTCTGGTATGAAAGGTGGAATGAGTAACATGGTCGCCAGCCAGAGTGCCAGAGGACACATGAGTAGCTCTGGCACAAGAGATGACTGTAGTCTGCATTGACATGCACAGACACAGGCATGCAGCCACATGGACACTGGACAGGCAGGCAGCCACATGGACAGGCAGGCAGCCACATGGACAGGCAGGCAGCCACATGGACAGGCAGGCAGCCACATGGACAGGCAGGCAGCCACATAGACAGGCAGGCAGCCACATGGACAGGCAGGCAGCCAGGCACATGGACAGGCAGGTAGCCACATGGACAGGCAGGCATTTAGGCACATGGACAGGCAGGCATTTAGGCACATGGACAGGCAGGCAGCCACATGGACAGGCAGGCTGCCACATGAACAGGCAGGCAGGCAGGCAGGCACAAACACACACACATTTAGATACGCACATGGACACAGTCACAGACACAGACACACACACACACACACACACACACACACACACACACACACACATTTACAGACACAAACACACTCACACACACAGGCATGTACTCTGACACAGATGTCTGCCAGGTGCCGAGAAGTTCCAAACTTGTCAGAACAGCAGACAGCAGTGGAGAAACCAGATATGAATATTTATATCAACTAAATAGATGCCATTATTTATTATGCTAAAATGATGCTGTCCTTCTGGGAACAGTTTGATAAGGAGACAGCAATACACATATATCAACACTGAAGTTATTTTACTTAGGGTCATTTTACATTAGTATTCTAACACCTTAATTAAACATTATACACCTTCTTTTAAAGTTGCAACATCAAACCTGCTTGACTTCTGAGCTTTTTAGTTTCACTTTCTTCACCAAGCTGAAACCTGCCTCGTACTGTATACTGTAGAGTGTTGGCTTGACAAAGGAACCTCTCAGTGGAATGAATGAGGGATATATCTGGCCATCAATAAGCTGCTTCGCTCAGTGCCTTCCATCCTGCTGGGGTACTCAGTTTAAAGCAGATTCATCTGCATCCCTGACTTACCAGTGGGTGGAGAGTGTATGTTTCAAGTTTCACGTTTTTATTGTCACGTGCACTAACGCAGTGAAATGCCTGTCTTGCCTGCAGTTTCCCATGCAGTAATCACTATCAGTAGTATTTCTATGAAATATGACCTATAATTACTTACAATGTGAGTGAAATTGTTTTCCTTCCAAAACATGGTAATTAAGTTAAAAAGCAAGCAGCTTTTCTTTGCTGGTACACTGTGGGCTTACCAACAACAGAATGGTGTGGGCGTACCAACAACAGAATGGTGTGGGCTTACCAACAACAGAATGGTGTGGGCTTACCAACAACAGAATGGTGTGGGCTTACCAACAACAGAATGGTGTGGGCGTACCAACAACAGAATGGTGTGGGCGTACCAACAACAGAATGGTGTGGGCTTACCAACAACAGAATGGTGTGGGCTTACCAACAACAGAATGGTGTGGGCGTACCAACAACAGAATGGTGTGGGCGTACCAACAACAGAATGGTGTGGGCGTACCAACAACAGAATGGTGTGGGCGTACCAACAACAGAATGATGTGGGCGTACCAACAACAGAATGGTGTGGGCTTACCAACAACAGAATGGTGTGGGCGTACCAACAACAGAATGGTGTGGGCGTACCAACAACAGAATGGTGTGGGCGTACCAACAACAGAATGGTGTGGGCGTACCAACAACAGAATGGTGTGGGCGTACCAACAACAGAATGATGTGGGCGTACCAACAACAGAATGGTGTGGGCGTACCAACAACAGAATGATGTGGGCGTACCAACAACAGAATGATGTGGGCGTACCAACAACAGAATGGTGTGGGCGTACCAACAACAGAATGATGTGGGCGTACCAACAACAGAATGATGTGGGCGTACCAACAACAGAATGATGTGGGCGTACCAACAACAGAATGATGTGGGCGTACCAACAACAGAATGATGTGGGCGTACCAACAACAGAATGATGTGGGCTTACCAACAACAGAATGATGTGGGCGTACCAACAACAGAATGATGTGGGCTTAGCAACAACAGAATGGTGTGGGCTTACCAACAACAGAATGGTGTGGGCTTACCAACAACAGAATGATGTGGGCGTACCAACAACAGAATGGTGTGGGCTTACCAACAACAGAATGGTGTGGGCGTACCAACAACAGAATGATGTGGGCGTACCAACAACAGAATGATGTGGGCTTACCAACAACAGAATGGTGTGGGTGTACCAACAACAGAATGGTGTGGGCGTACCAACAACAGAATGGTGTGGGCGTACCAACAACAGAATGATGTGGGCGTACCAACAACAGAATGGTGTGGGCGTACCAACAACAGAATGGTGTGGGCGTACCAACAACAGAATGGTGTGGGCGTACCAACAACAGAATGATGTGGGCGTACCAACAACAGAATGATGTGGGCGTACCAACAACAGAATGGTGTGGGCGTACCAACAACAGAATGATGTGGGCGTACCAACAACAGAATGGTGTGGGCGTACCAACAACAGAATGGTGTGGGCGTACCAACAACAGAATGGTGTGGGCGTACCAACAACAGAATGGTGTGGGCGTACCAACAACAGAATGGTGTGGGCTTACCAACAACAGAATGGTGTGGGCGTACCAACAACAGAATGGTGTGGGCGTACCAACAACAGAATGATGTGGGCGTACCAACAACAGAATGATGTGGGCGTACCAACAACAGAATGATGTGGGCGTACCAACAACAGAATGATGTGGGCGTACCAACAACAGAATGATGTGGGCGTACCAACAACAGAATGGTGTGGGCTTACCAACAACAGAATGGTGTGGGCGTACCAACAACAAAATGGTGTGGGTGTACCAACAACAGAATGATGTGGGCGTACCAACAACAGAATGATGTGGGCGTACCAACAACAGAATGGTGTGGGCGTACCAACAACAGAATGATGTGGGCGTACCAACAACAGAATGATGTGGGCGTACCAACAACAGAATGGTGTGGGTGTACCAACAACAGAATGATGTGGGCGTACCAACAACAGAATGATGTGGGCGTACCAACAACAGAATGGTGTGGGCGTACCAACAACAGAATGGTGTGGGTGTACCAACAACAGAATGATATGAATGCGATTAGAATGCTGATTGGCCAGCTCATCGTCCTCTAGAACGCTGATTGGCCAGCTCACCCTGCTGAGGAGTATTAAATAATTTTTAAGGTTGGGATTTTTTAAGTGTTTTTTCTCCATCTTATACTTTGGCCGCAAATACAAGTATAGGACTAGTCAACAACATTATTTGGCTATGAGTTTCAAGTTTCAAGTACAGTGAAATGCCTTTCATGCCAGCTCTAAATACAGTAATGCAGTAATCAATATTAATGTATACTAAAAATAACAAGGTTGATAAAAACACACAAGAAATAGAAAAAGGAAGAACAGGAGAAAGTAAGTAAGCTATTTACAGTCAGTTCCAGTACCATATTTACAATGTGCATGGATACTGCAGTGGTAGGGTTAGATATGTATTTGGGTAAGGTGACTAGGCATCAGGATATATGATAAACAGAGTAGCAGCAGCGTACATGAGGATTGTATGCAAGCGTGTGTGTAGAGTCAGTGTGAATGTGTGTGGTTGTTATATTTGTGTGTGTGTGTGTAGAATGTACATAGAGAGAGTGTGTGAGTGTGTGTGTAGAATGTACATAGAGAGAGAGAGAGAGAGAGAGAGTGTGTGTGTGTGTGTGTGTGTGTGTGTGTGTGTGTGTGTGTGTGTGTGTGTGTGTGTGTGTGTGTGTGTGTGTGTGTGTGTGTGTGTGTGTGTGTGTGTGTAATGTACATAGAGAGAGTGTGCATAATACAGATTTGGGTCAAAGCAGATAGCCAAATCTGTTTAACCTCCTGAGGGGGAACTGGCGCTGTTGCGACTTCTTCCCGACTGTTTGCGTGTGTGTGTGGACCATTTTCTAGTCTTTAGTGATTGAATATGTAACCTTAGTGATGTGTGTGTGTATGTGTGTGTATGTAACCCCCTCCCCTAAAATGTGGACTCAAATTGGATGAAGCTACATTATATATGCAAAAGTATGTGGACACCACTTCAAATTAGTGGATTCGACTATTTCAACCACACCAGTTGCTGACAGGTGTATAAAATCGAGCACACAGCCATGCAATCTCCATAGACAACCATTGGCAGTAGCACGGCCTTACTGAAGAGCTCAGTGATTTTCAACATGGCACCGTCAATTCGTCAAATTCCTGCCCTGCTAGAGCTCTCGCGGTCAACTGTAAGTGCTGTTATTGTAAAGTGGATATGTCTAGGAGCAACAACGGCTCAGCTACGAAGTGGTAGGCCACAGAAGCACACAGAACGGGACCACTTAGTGCTGAAGCGCGTGTTGCTGCCTCTGGAAGCAACATCAGCACAATTTTTATTTTCTTTATTGTTTTATTTAACCTTTATTTAATTAGGCAAGTCAGAACAAATTAGTATTTTCAATGATGGCTTAAAAATACAAAATAAATACAATATAAATATAGGATAAAACACACATCACAACAAGAGAGACAACACAACACTTCATAAAGAGAGACCTAAGCCAACAACATAGCAAGGCAGCAACACATGACAACACAGCATGGTAGCAACACAACATAACAACAACATGGTAGCAACACAACATGGTAGCAGCACAAAACCTGGTAAAAACATTATTGGGCACAGACAATAACTGTTAGTCGGGAGCTTTATGAAATGGGTTTCCATGGCCGAGCAGCCGCACACAAGCCTAAAATCACCATGGGCAATGCGTCGGCTGGAGTGGTGTAAAGCTCGCCACCATTGGACTCTGGAGCAGTGAAAACGCGTTACCTGGATTGATGAATCACGCTTCACCATCTGGCAGTCTGAAGGACGAATATGGGTTTGGTGGATGCCAGGAGAACGCTACTTGCCTCAATGCATAGTGTCAACTGTAAAGTTTGGTGGGGAAGAATAATGGTCTGGGGCTGGTTTTCATGGTTCGAGCTAGGCCCCTTAGTTCCAGTGAAGGGAAATCTTAACTCTACTGCATACGATGACATTCTAGAATACTCTATGCTTTCAACTTTGTGGAAACAGTTTGGGGAAGGCCCTTTCCTGTTTCAGCAGGACAATACTCCCATTAGCAAAGCGAGGTTCATACAGAAATTGTTTGCCGAGATAGGTGTGAAGAACTTGGCTGGCCTGCATAGAGCCCTGACCTCAACCCTATCGAACATCAGTGCCCGACCTCACTAATGCTCGTGGCTGAATGGAAGTCCCCGCAGAAATGTTCCAACATTTAGTGGAAGTCTTCCCAGAAAAGTTGAGGCTGTTATAGCAGCAAAGGGGGGACCAACTCCATATTAATGCCCATGATTTTGTAATGAGATGTTCAATGAGCAGGTGTCCACATACTTTTGGTCATGTAGTGTATTGGGTTTTAATCAAGGTAGAGTCTATGCCGTAGATACTCTTAGTTGTTTGTTGAAATGTACCCACTATACTGTTTCCTGTGTACTGTACATTAAAGGTTAAACTTCTCTGCTGTTTTGGTCCTGTGGCTACCATGTTGTGAGAGCGAAAAGCGAACCCGTGGACGTGCACAGATACTGTGTGTGACTGTGTGAGAGTATATTCTTGCATCTTGCTCATTGCAATATATGCTGTGCTGCTCGTGGTGATGTCATTTCACTGAATCTACCTTCAACAAGGGGCTTCTACGTAGTATGGCTTGCTATCTAAACAGCTTCACAGCATCTCCTCCAACCAACAATAAGATCACAGGGCCATTTTAACATATTTCATTTTGTTTGTTTTATTTAACCTATATTTAACTTGCAAGTCACCTACCTGCGATCTGAAACAGGAAACAGGAAATAGTGTGTTTCTACCCGACTGGTTCTGTGCTGCATCAGTGCTAAAAGAAAACATACTGTACACTGTTGCTAGCTCACAGTTCAAAGTTCATGAACGGAAGAACAGAACAATTTGGATTTAAGAGGCATTCTGTCACTCTTGGGTGACAAATGGAAGTTTGTAGGAAATAGCTACTCTGTTGTTAAAAACCAAACAATGCAGGATGCAACAAATCAAACCGTAGTGCACCAGGAAGACATGTGGGAAACTCACAAGGCTATGGACAATCCCATCCATGAGAAGAGTGACAATTGAAGTCTTCAATCCACATGTTTCTATAGTGGTTTGAACCAGATGAAGGCCAAAAGGTAACTGATTGCCTCAGAAAACAGATCATAATCCGTCCCTTCAAAGGCCACTGAGTGAAAAACACATTCGACAGCGTAGGTTTTGGGGTGACATTTGAGATGGGATGTGTGTTGGTCGGCTTATCTCTTCGGTCGGCTGCCACTGCTGCTTGCAATCATTGGGGAGTGCACAAGAACAAGATTGGCACCATGTGACTCTCTTGAAAAACTCCTTCGGAATTACACACTTCACTCCTCTAGCCTTCAGAGACAAGATGTTACCTACAACAAAAGAGCAGAGCCAGGCATGAGGTATGATGTTACCTACAACAAAAGAGCAGAGGTATGAGAGGTATGAGGTATGATGTTACCTACAACAAAAGAGCAGAGCCAGGTATGAGGTATGATGTTACCTACAACAAAAGAGCAGAGGTATGAGAGGTATGAGGTAAGATGTTACCTACAACAAAAGAGCAGAGGTATGAGAGGTATGAGGTATGTTGTTACCTACAACAAAAGAGCAGAGCCAGGTATGAGATATTTGATGTACTAGTAATCTGGGTTCCAAGTAAACACAGTCACTGATGAATCCATTTGGCTCATGTTAGACTCTAAACCCAAAACTAACATGTCAGGTGTTATCGTTAAATATTCTTTATGCCCGTCGTAATTCAAAACAAAACAATTGAAAAGTGGCTTTTGACTTTTCTCTTCATTTTAATCTACTCTACGATAAAAGTTTAAGATTTGGAGACCTCGTTTATATAATTGAAAGCGTATAGGTATTTGAAGGCCTAACTTTGTTTCTGTGCCACTCTGCAGAGCTTCCTCCAGAACAAGATTCATGATGAAAAATGCTAACCTGCCTATTTTCTGTGTCTTGGAGAAGCCTACTGTCTTTGTTGTGCTATTTGTCAATTTTATATGGCTGCAACAGCAGTAATAACCAACTTTTATTGTGATTACAAAGAAAAGTGTCAAATATAAAACTGTATTAAAAAAAAACTCCAGTTTTGTGTTTTTCGTGAGGTAACAAAGCCATTTCTATGTGTATTACATGGGCATTAGATTCCCATGGCAGCAAGTCTAACAAGCAGTGACGGACCATTAGGCAGAAGAGGTAATTGCATCAGGCTTCACATCATCAAGGCATAATTCAAGTAAAAAGTACTAGTAGGCCTAATCAAAACTAATACAAAAGGTATCCGCTAGAAGCCTCCCCATGTCCCGCTAGAAGCATCCCCATGTCCCGCTAGAGACCTCCCCATGTCCCGCTAGAGGCCTCCCCATGTCCCGCTAGAGGCCTCCCCATGTCCCGCTAGAGACCTCCCCATGTCCCGCTAGAGACCTCCCCATGTCCCGCTAGAGACCTCCCCATGTCCCGCTAGAGACCTCCCCATGTCCCGCTAGAGGCCTCCCCATGTCCCGCTAGAGGCCTCCCCATGTCCCGCTAGAGACCTCCCCATGTCCCGCTAGAGGCCTCCCCAGGTCCCGCTAGAGACCTCCCCATGTCCCGCTAGAGACCTCCCCATGTCCCGCTAGAGACCTCCCCATGTCCCGCTAGAGACCTCCCCATGTCCCGCTAGAGACCTCCCCATGTCCCGCTAGAGACCTCCCCAGGTCCCGCTAGAGACCTCCCCATGTCCCGCTAGAGACCTCCCCATGTCCCGCTAGAGACCTCCCCATGTCCCGCTAGAGACCTCCCCATGTCCCGCTAGAGGCCTCCCCATGTCCCGCTAGAGACCTCCCCATGTCCCGCTAGAGGCCTCCCCATGTCCCGCTTGAGGCCTCCCCATGTCCTGCTTGAGGCCTCCCCATGTCCCGCTAGAGGCCCCCCCATGCCCCACTAGAGGGCTCCCCATGCCCCGCTAGAGAACTCCCCATGCCCCGCTAGAGGGCTCCCATGCTCCGCTAGAGGGCTCCCCATGCCCCGCTAGAAGGCTCCCCATGCCCCGCTAGAGAACTCCCCATGCCCCGCTAGAGAACTCCCCATGCCCCGCTAGAGGGCTCCCATGCTCCGCTAGAGGGCTCCCCATGCCCCGCTAGAGAACTCCCCATGCCCCGCTAGAGAACTCCCCATGCCCCGCTAGAGGGCTCCCATGCTCCGCTAGAGGGCTCCCCATGCCCCGCTAGAAGGCTCCCCATGCCCCGCTAGAGGGCTCCCCATGCCCCGCTAGAGGGCTCCCCATGCCCCGCTAGAGAACTCCCCATGCCCCGCTAGAGGGCTCCCCATGCCCCGCTAGAGAACTCCCCATGCCCCGCTAGAGGGCTCCCATGCTCCGCTAGAGGGCTCCCCATGCCCCGCTAGAAGGCTCCCCATGCCCCGCTAGAGAACTCCCCATGCCCCGCTAGAGGGCTCCCATGCTCCGCTAGAGGGCTCCCCATGCCCCGCTAGAAGGCTCCCCATGCCCTGCTAGAGGGCTCCTCATGCCCCGCTAGAGGCTCGCCTGCTCGAGGGCACCCGCTGTCGTGTGCTGCTCAGTTCATCGCTCTCATTCCCTCGTTTCAGCAGGTTGGTTCAGCGGTAGCAAAATCTACAGGAAGCTTTAAAGTTGCATAGGAAATGGGGAGGGAGGGGAGTTTTGCCAGGCCACTGTGCCCAGGTTATTTGTTGGCCACATGGTTGACAAAAAAGGCCTCCAAAAAAAGTTCATGAATTCATACATCCAAATAATAATTAATAATAGATCAATAATGTATTTCCATACATATACATATATTTCATATTAATATAATCCAAGTTTTACTCATAATAGTCAAAACAAGTGTCATTAATCACCCATGGTTCATAATAATGGACTATTCCACCCTGAGTTCCTGTGCATTGTTTCACGTGATATGATTGCAAACATGACTTTAAATTAAAGGAAACTGCAGAGAGAGAACAATTACCAAAATGAACGCATTTCTATATTAAAAATAATAATAATACTGCCACCGTCGTCAAGAAAGAGGACATGTACTGTATGTTTAGCTCATGTATCTGATACTGTCTGGACAAAAAGAGTATGGCTTGTCATACTTTTTTTGACCAGACAGCATCAGATACGTGGGCTACATATTGTAAGACAGAGGGGCGCTGTTTCGCTCGCACGGATGCTTTCTCCGGTGAGATAGTTTCAACCACTTGCGAATTGAAGGAATGTTGGCAGGTGTATGGTGTACTGTTGGGAAACTGGAATTATCTTGGATGAACATGCGAATGTAACCTACTTTTAGAAGTGATTTGTTTGACAAGTGTTCAAATCAAGTCAAATGTTATTAGTCGCAAACACATATTTAGCAGATGTTAGTGTAGGTGTAGGGAAATGCTTGTGTTCCTAGCTCCAGCAGGGCAGTAATATCTAACAATTCACCACAATACACACAGATCTAAAAGTAAAATAATGGAATTAAGAAATATATAAATATTAGGATGACCAATGTCGGAGTCCAGAAAATAAATAAATATATATATATATATATGTGATGGGATGTATAGACATTATATACATTATGGTCAGTATGTGGATATAATATTTAGTATATCTGTAGAATACATGGAATAGAATAGTATATATAGATCAATAGTTGAATTGAATTGCTTTTAGAATACAGAACCCACATATGAGATGACTTAAGCAGTATGTAAACATTATTAAAGTGACCAGTAATTCCATGTCTGTGTACGGAGGGGAGCAGCTTCTAAGGTGCAGGGTTGAGCCACCAGGTGGTAGCCGGCTTCTGACAGTAACTAAGTTATACATTGATGAGCTTGGAGGGTACGATGTTGTTGAAGGCTGAGCTATAGTCAATGAACAACATTCTTATATAGGTATTCCTCTTGTCCCGATGGGACAGGGCAGTGTGCAGTGTGATGGCGATTGCATCGATCCTTAACTAGCATCTCAAAGCACTTTGATAACAAAAGTGAGTGCTAGGGAGCAACAGTAATTTAGTTCAGTTACCTTTGCTTTCTTGTGTACAGGAACAATGGTGGACATCTTGAAGCAAGTGGGGACAGCAGACTGGGATAGGGAGAGATTGAATATGTCTGTAAACACTCCAGCCAGCTGGTCTGCACATGCTTTGAGGACTCGGCTAGGGATGCCGTCTGGGCCGGCAGCCATGCGAGGGTTAACACGCTTAAACGTCTTACTCACGTCCTCCATGGAGGACGAGAGCTTACAATCCTCGGGGGCAGCCCGGTGGCACTGTGTTATCCTCAAAGGGGGCAAAGGTGTTTAGCTTGTCCGGGAGCAAGACGTTGGTGTTTTTACAGTTAAATGACATGTCTTCACTATAAAACCCATACACACAGACACTTTAGGAGCTGAATCAAATGTTTAAATATTGGAACCATAAGTCATTTAAATGCTAAAAATCTAACCTGATTATCTAAATATACAGGGATACATTTCTAGGATACGGAGGTATTTAATATGCAAAGGATCACAGATAAAACACTTCTCCCGTTCACTCACTCTCTCTTTCCACCGGAGATGTGAGCATTATCACTAACAAACTACCCCTTGAACTACTTCTGCTGAATGCATCCATCACCATCACAATTAAATGACAACAAAAAACAACATACTGAAACACATCAGCCACTGTTTGCTTTGAAGAAACGAGTCCACCCACACTTTCAAAGATTTAGCTCATTATGATCAGAGAAGTGATAAGCTCGCTGCACATAAACCAGGGTTGTATCCTAATTGGCACCCTATTGCCTACACAGTGCAATACTTTCAACCAGATCCCTATGGGTCCTGGTCCAAAGTAGTCCACTATATAGGGAACATAAAGCTATTTGGAACACATGCCAGAAGATCTCCTGAGGTAATGCCTTTGATTATGTATTCAGATTTGTTTACAGATAAGAAATGTTGAAATGATTTTTATTTATTTAATTGGCCCTGTCTTTGAGAACTTCATTAACTATGAAATTCAATATTTCATTAGTTTACTTACTTACTCGATAATGATGATGAACATTAATATTTTCCTGGTTACTGCTGGTTTACACGTGAGATTAAATAAAATTGGTTGAATTGGAGCCAACATAACACAACAACATGAATGAAAGATCTCCTCCATGTTGTCTGATGGGGGCAGTAGGCCTACGGTATGTGGTTGGAAGATCTCCATGTTGTCTGATGGGGGCAGTAGGCCTACGGTATGTGGTTGGAAGATCTCCATGTTGTCTGATGGGGGCAGTAGGCCTACGGTATGTGGTTGGAAGATCTCCATGTTGTCTGATGGGGGCAGTAGGCCTACGGTATGTGGTTGGAAGATCTCCATGTTGTCTGATGGGGGCAGTAGGCCTACAGTATGTGGTTGGAAGATCTCCATGTTGTCTGACGGGGGCAGTAGGCCTACGGTATGTGGTTGGAAGATCTTCATGTTGTCTGACAGGGGCAGTAGGCCTACAGTATGTGGTTGGAAGATCTCGATGTTGTCTGATGGGGGCAGTAGGCCTACGGTATGTGGTTGGAAGATCTCCATGTTGTCTGATGGGGGCAGTAGGCCTACGGTATGTGGTTGGAAGATCTCCATGTTGTCTGATGGGGGCAGTAGGCCTACGGTATGTGGTTGGAAGATCTCCATGTTGTCTGATGGGGGCAGTAGGCCTACAGTATGTGGTTGGAAGATCTCCATGTTGTCTGATGGGGGCAGTAGGCCTACGGTATGTGGTTGGAAGATCTCCATGTTGTCTGATGGGGGCAGTAGGCCTACGGTATGTGGTTGGAAGATCTCGATGTTGTCTGACAGGGGCAGTAGGCCTATGGTATGTGGTTGGAAGATCTCCATGTTGTCTGACAGGGGCAGTAGGCCTACGGTATGTGGTTGGAAGATCTCCATGTTGTCTGATGGGGGCAGTAGGCCTACGGTATGTGGTTGGAAGATCTCCATGTTGTCTGACAGGGGCAGTAGGCCTACAGTATGTGGTTGGAAGATCTCCATGTTGTCTGACAGGGGCAGTAGGCCTACGGTATGTGGTTGGAAGATCTCCATGTTGTCTGATGGGGGCAGTAGGCCTACGGTATGTGGTTGGAAGATCTCAATGTTGTCTGATGGGGGCAGTAGGCCTACAGTATGTGGTTGGAAGATCTCCATGTTGTCTGATGGGGGCAGTAGGCCTACGGTATGTGGTTGGAAGATCTCCATGTTGTCTGATGGGGGCAGTAGGCCTACGGAATGTGGTTGGAAGATCTCCATGTTGTCTGATGGGGGCAGTAGGCCTACAGTATGTGGTTGGAAGATCTCCATGTTGTCTGATGGGGGCAGTTGGCCTACAGTATGTGGTTGGAAGATCTCCATGTTGTCTGATGGGGGCAGTAGGCCTACGGTATGTGGTTGGAAGATCTCCATGTTGTCTGATGGGGGCAGTAGGCCTACGGTATGTGGTTGGAAGATCTCCATGTTGTCTGATGGGGGCAGTAGGCCTACGGTATGTGGTTGGAAGATCTCAATGTTGTCTGATGGGGGCAGTAGGCCTACGGTATGTGGTTGGAAGATCTCCATGTTGTCTGATGGGGGCAGTAGGCCTACAGTATGTGGTTGGAAGATCTCCATGTTGTCTGATTGGGGCAGTAGGCCTACGGTATGTGGTTGGAAGATCTCCATGTTGTCTGACAGGGGCAGTAGGCCTACGGTATGTGGTTGGAAGATCTCCATGTTGTCTGATGGGGGCAGTAGGCCTACGGTATGTGGTTGGAAGATCTCCATGTTGTCTGATGGGGGCAGTAGGCCTACAGTATGTGGTTGGAAGATCTCCATGTTGTCTGATGGGGGCAGTAGGCCTACGGTATGTGGTTGGAAGATCTCCATGTTGTCTGATGGGGGCAGTAGGCCTACGTTATGTGGTTGGAAGATCTCGATGTTGTCTGATGGGGGCAGTATGCCTACAGTATGTGGTTGGAAGATCTCCATGTTGTCTGACGGGGGCAGTAGGCCTACAGTATGTGGTTGGAAGATCTCCATGTTGTCTGACGGGGGCAGTAGGCCTACAGTATGTGGTTGGAAGATCTCCATGTTGTCTGATGGGGGCAGTAGGCCTACAGTATGTGGTTGGAAGATCTCCATGTTGTCTGACGGGGGCAGTAGGCCTACGGTATGTGGTTGGAAGATCTCTATGTTGTCTGACAGGGGCAGTAGGCCTACAGTATGTGGTTGGAAGATCTCTATGTTGTCTGATGGGGGCAGTAGGCCTACAGTATGTGGTTGGAAGATCTCTATGTTGTCTGATGGTGGCAGTTGAAATGTTACTGATAGTCTGTAGAGCATCTACAGATGGACTATCCAAATAAAGTGTTAACAATTAGTTTGCAGTGCACACATTTTTATAAACATAATGCACTCTCAATCACATTTCTTTACCTATTCACTAATTATATTTCACTCTGCCAACAGACAATGATATACATTATAAATTCCACATCAGATTATTTTAATTATTTAATTGCAATAAATATGATGAATATGTTCTGTCATTATACAGTCATGTTGCTAATCTCCAGTGTGTTAACATGTTCAGTAGAATCAAAATGAGCTCCTATGTGGACGTGGGGCTCAGATAGCAGAAACAGTATGTGTTCTCAGGCTAACATGCCACTCCTTGTACAAACACATCTTTGGCACATGACATGGAGTACAATGAGTGCAATGTTAGCTGAAAAGAGACTGGTAACCAGGCTAGGGCTCAGAATGTTGGGGCTCAGAATGTTGGGGCTCAGAATGTTGGTGATCACACATGTTCTTATTGTGGTTCCATGGTGACCAGCAGGGTTTTGGTTCTGGATCACTAGATGTCACAGTGACTTGTAATGCCCCTAGAAATGTAAGTAACTAACTAAATTTAGACAAGGACATGTCTGTTAATTATTTGTCTTTTCATTTAACCTTTTACTGCAGTGAGCTAAATCAGGGTCACACAGAGTGTAGACTTAAATCTATTTTGAAACAAAAGTATCCACCTCACACACAAGGTTATGGGTTTAAAATAACACACCTGTACCATGTGAAATATAGAGTTGAAATGTATTACATTTTGAGTTTGCATGCCAATATTACACTTTATACATATCACCGATGACTGAAATATAACAAAACCGTTTGAGATAGAAACATTGGATTTTCAGCAGGTTTTAAAAAAATAATGTTTATTAATTATGAAAAATATGGATTATGAGACCACTAAGTAATTTGGCTGCAGGAAAGGGCTACATCTTCCTGAGTTGAATATTAAACCACAAATCTATACCATCATCTTATTTTGCTCTGTGTTACATCATCAACTCTATCATCAGTGTGTCTCGGATTGAGCCTTTTAGGTTCAAAACGTGGGAAAGAAGTGGGCTGCTGTTTTTGTTATGATCAAGTGAATGGAAAATACAACTTTTTAATGAGAGGGGTTTTGCAGGGTGTGTCTCAGGAGGGGTACCGACAGGTGTCATGGAGAATGACAAGCGGATAGGAGGGATTACTGGGATATAACTGGATCTCTCTAATGAGCAGAGACCAGAACCAATACCAGTCAGACAGTAAATCCAAACCCTTTACCTGTCCTCTATAAACCAAATGCAAACGATATGGTCTGATGGTCTCTGTGTGCCTCTATAGTGACACACACACACACACACACACACACGCATATATACACAAACTATGGATATTATGTCTCTCTGTCAAACCATGAGAAATCTCTTCCAATCCTCCCAATGGGCCATACTCCTGTCCTCCCCTTTTCAAAATCCTCCTCCTCTCGTGGAGCTACCCTTACAAAAATGTGCAGTTTCACATGTTAAAAACGTTGACGTTGAAATAGCAGTTTTCACATGAGCTGAAATTCCACATGTATTACATGATAAAACCATGGGATGGCTAATGCAAACTTCCATTCTCATGTAACATTCTTGGCCAGCAAAGTTGTAAATCTGCTCATATGAAGTGAGTATATGAGAAACGTGTAGAGAGTATATGAGAAACGTATAGAGAGTATATGAGAAACGTATAGAGAGTATATGAGAAACGTATAGAGAGTATATGAGAAACGTATAGAGAGTATATGAGAAACTCCTTGTTTCAAAATATGACATAATAACACCACCTTTTCACATGTGAGAAGTATAACATGTTTTCACCTCACATGTGAATTGCAGTTGCACGTGAAATTTGCTCTTCCACATGTTAAAAACGTTGACGTGAACATCGGATATGCAGTTTCACATCTGAAAAACGTTCTCATGTGAAAATATCACGTTTACATGTGGAATTGCAAGTTCACATGTGAAAATAAATCACATGTAAAAATCACATTTGCAGTTTCACGTGTAAGAATCATTCACATGAAAATCTAACTTTCACATGTGGAATTGCAAATTCACATGTGGTGGTGAAATAGTGTTAACATGTTGCAGTAGAAGTGTTTCTGCAAATGGAATTGCAAATTCTGGATTGGCATTTTTTAAAAAGGTAACAGCCTTCCCAAGTATAATAATTCAAGTGTGTTGCAAATAATTATTTCTTATTTCTGAGTGTCACTGCTGCAGGCACACACCTTTCTTCTTCATACGTTTGTGAGTGACTGTTGGAAGAAGCAGAAAAGAACAGAGGAGCTAGTGCTCAGTGTGTCTTTATTTATCATTTTTAACATGTTCAAATTAGCGCTGTCAGAGTTAATCAGTTAACTCACGTTAACTTTTTGTAATTTTTGGGCATAGTTTTTCTTAAACTCTTTCCCTCAAAGGGTTGAAAATACACTGAAAACGTCCAAAATTCATAATATGTATAGAAACAACCATGTCAAAACAAGTTGACTTGGAGGTTAAAGAAAGTGTGTTGACCACTTTACCTCATTTAGCTAACCTTTACTTTGGACAAAACCTAAACTGCACTATTTTTGTAATACTTTTTGTGTAACAAAATCTTAAATTTCAGCTCAATTTGATCAATTTTAATCACAGCAAATCCTGCGATGGCACTCGATTACGTTTGAATCGTTTGAAAGCCAAACGTGGTTTTGCATTGTTGCCAAAAAGTTCAATTTTGGTTTCATCTGACCAGAGCACCTTCTTCCACATGTTTGGTGTGTCTCCCAGGTGGCTTGTGGCAAACTTTAAACGACACTTTTTATGGATATCTTTAAGAAATGGCTTTCTTGCCACTCTTCCATAAAGGCCAGATTTGTGCAATATACGACTGATTGTTGTCCTATGGACAGAGTCTCCCACCTCAGCTGTAGATCTCTGCAGTTCATCCAGAGTGATCATGGGCCTCTTGGCTGCATCTCTGATCAGTCTTCTCCTTGTATGAGCTGAAAGTTTAGAGGGATGGCCAGGTCTTGGTAGATTTGCAGTGGTCTGATACTCCTTCCATTTCAATATTATCGCTTGCACAGTGCTCCTTGGGATGTTTAAAGCTTGGGAAATCTTTTTGTATCCAAATCCGGCTTTAAACTTCTTCACAACAGTATCTCGGACCTGCCTGGTGTGTTCCTTGTTCTTCATGATGCTCTCTGCGCTTTTAATGGACCTCTGAGACTATCACAGTGCAGGTGCATTTATACGGAGACTTGATTACACACAGGTGGATTGTATTTATCATCATTAGTCATTTAGGTCAACATTGGATCATTCAGAGATACTCACTGAACTTCTGGAGAGAGTTTGCTGCACTGAAAGTAAAGGGGCTGAATAATTTTGCACGCCCAATTTTTCAGTTTTTGATTTGTTAAAAAAGTTTGAAATATCCAATAAATGTCGTTCCACTTCATGATTGTGTCCCACTTGTTGTTGATTCTTCACAAAAAAATACAGTTTTACATCTTTATGTTTGAAGCCTGAAATGTGGCAAAAGGTCGCAAAGTTCAAGGGGGTCGAATACTTTCGCAAGGCACTGTAAATAGCACTTTTCAGTAGTGCTCAAAGCATGCCATTCCATGAGAGCAGCATTTATTTTTCAACTTGAATCCTTGAGCCCAATCAGTCCTACATGACAACAAAATCATAAACAACAGAGTAGGACTGGCTAATAAGTCCTTAGTTTTGGGGTTATACTCAGGTTAAACAATTTGGCTAATCTATACTTCCATATTTCGAAGTCCTATTCTTGAAGACCTAGTGGTATAACATTTATTGGAATGACTGGAATTCTGATAGACTTAGGTTTTTAATTTAAATATATAATTGAATCATATTATTATGTTTGGTAGAAAGCGATGGGTTAGAAGAAGACTACATAACCAACCCATAAAGTAAAAGTTGAAATCCATATATGGCCAGCTATGTAAACTTTAACTTATTCTGCAACAGATATCGCTCTTAAGGGGAAAGTAACCTATTTACATTTTATTTAACCTGAAAAGTAAGAACCAATTATTATTTTACAATGACGGCCTACCCCGGCCAAACCCTCCCCTAACCCGGACGACGCTGGGTCAATTGTGCACCGCACTGTGGGACTCCCAATCACGGCTGGTTGTGATACAGCCCGTGATTAAACCAGTGTCTGTAGTGACGCCTCTAGCACTGATTTGCAGTGCCTTAGACCGCTGCGCCACAAGGGATCCCTAAAAGAAAAAAGGAAATCTAAAAGTAACAATGTAATCAGATTACGATACTGAGTTTGGGTAATCCAAAAGTTATGTTACTGGTTACAATTTTGGACAGGTAACTAGTAACTCCAACGGATTACATTTGGAAAGTTAACTACCCAACCCTGATAATGTCACATGTGAAATGTTGGGAAACTACGTGTCTGAGTCGTAAAAATTCATTTGAAACTTCACACATGTCCGAAAACCACGTGACTGACTCGTGCCTGTTTTCCGGACTTTACTGCATGTGATTATTATATATATTTTTTACATGTGAAATTATTTACATGTGATATGTTCACACATGTCTGAAAACCATGTGCTCTTTTTCACGTGTGATTTTTTTCATGTGTTTTTTTGTAAGAATAGGTGCAGCCTGCAAACTACTACAGGCAGCTTTATTTGTCCTCATAATTTTTGCTTGGTGAGGCTGACAACTGTGATGTTCTTTAATACAGTGGCTGTGGGAGAAAACGCTGACTTGGTCACTTGTCTCGTGAATTCTACTGTAACATCCCAAATGGCATCCTATTCCCTATTTAGTGCACTACTTTTGACCAGAGACTTATGGGTCCTGATCAAAAGTAGTGCACTATATAGGGAATAGGGTGCCATTTGGAATCCAACCCTGGTGCTAATGCTGCTACTGCTGCTGTTGCCGGGCGGAATCTGCTGACACCAAGGCCCTGTCTCATTCTAGAATCTCAACAAAGAACTCATAATAAATGAAATGCCAACAACTTCTCCTCTCGTCTAGTTTCTATTTTGCTGCCCTAATATTTCTTATCCCTCTTTCATATCTTTTATTGATCAATCTGACCTGTTACTTACAGTACAGCCTCTGGGGGGGGTTGGTGTGATATTTAGGGATGCCTATGTTGACAGTTTGCTTTGCTCCTATTCCTTACTGGTGCTATATGGCGTATGTTACAATCTATAAAAAACACCAATAAAGGTTGATGTGTTTGTTCAAAGGATTGCTTTTGATTGATGTTAATTTCCAGTGTTTGAATAATGTTTATCATATGAAATTAGGTCGAAACTGATACATTCACTAATACTCACTGTGTATAATCTATTGCCTAATGTTCATTGGCCCTCCTCTCCAGGACAACATGCAGGTGTTTCATCAAGAGAATGCAATCAGACTGCAGTCATCAGCAGCTCTTCAGAAGGCACTGAACCCAATGTACTGTCTCTTTTGTTTCCTCATCCCTCTGGTGACCCAAAGACAAACTGGTCACGGCAAGTCCAGCCTACACTCTACCATATACCATAGGTACTTACCATATACCATAGGTACTGTCCAAGCATACTGGCCAAGTAATATGATATAGATTGGACATTACACCAAACTAAGGTGGTATCTAGAGCCACGTGTATATAGAACCATATACACCACAGGAGGTTGGTGACACCTTAATTGGGGAGGATGGGCTCGTGGTAATGGCTGGAGTGGAGTAGGTGGAATGGTATCGATTAGATCAAACACATGGTTTTTCCCGTTCCAACCACTATTATGAGCCGTCCTGCCCTCAGCAGCCTCCACTGATATACAATATAGTGTATAACTCTAGTTGTATCATGCTATGAATACGATGATTTAAGATGGAAATCAAAAGTGTTAGTCCAGAGTAAATCCCAGTACTGGAGCTCTGTGTTACTTATAGCAGCTGAAGGTTGCAATAATAAAAAGGGAAATATGACATTTTCCAAGGCTTGGTCCACGGTGGTTTGTGTCTGTGTGAAGGAGCTGGTATCTAGGACACACTGCCAGCCTTCTCCTAAATACATGTGTCTGCATCTCCAGACTCCTATCTACTGCAGCGGTTTCATTTTGGTCAGGGCAGGCAGGGTGGTGGTGCATTCCATTTGTATGCCAAGGGAGCCCTATAAGCTCTGATTTGTTCTATTCTAGTGGTCTTCCTTATTAAACTAACAGCAGGGGAAAGCTGTTAGAATAATGTATCTATATAATGGTGCCGGAGGGGATGGCTGCCGTTTTACGGGCTCCTAACCAATTGTGCTATTTTTATTTATTTTTTCCACATTGTTTGTAACTCATTTTGTACATAATGTTGCTACTACTGTCTCTTTTGACCAAAAAGAGCTTCTGGATATCAGAACAGCAATGACTTGCCTCGAACTGGGCGAAGATTGTTTCTTTAATGAGTCCGACGCGAAGGATATACTGCTTTGTCAAGACAAGGCCCAAATCCCCATCATCAGCATGAAGAAAAGAGGAGGGAAAGGGGGAGGTGCCCTGTAAGAATTTGCCGACATATTATTGGCCAACATGCAATCATTGGATAACAAACTGGACAATCTACGATTAGGATTATCCTACCAATGGGACATTAAAAACGGTCATATCTTATGTTTCACCGAGACGTGGCTGAACAACAACACGGATAATATAGAGCTAGTTGACTTCTTAGTCTTCTTCTTCTTGCATCGGCAGGACAGAGCAGCTACGTCTGGTAAGACGAGGGGCGGGGGTGTGTGTCTATTTGTCAATAACTGTTGGTGCGCGATGTCTAATATTAAAGAAGTCTCGAGGTATTGCTCGTCTGAGGTAAAATACCTCATTATAAGCTGTAGACCACACAATATTCCAAGAGAGTTCTCAACTATATTATTCATAGCCATCTATTTACCACCACAAACCGATGCTGGCACTAAGACCGCACTCAACGAGCTGTATAAGGCCATAAACAAACAACAAAATGCATATCCAGAAGTGGCGTTCCTAGTGGCCAGGAACTTTAATACAGGAAAACTTAATTCCGTTTTGCCTCATTTCAACCAGCATGTCACATGTGCAACCAGAGGTAAAAAACAACTCTAGACTACATTTATGCCACACACAGAGACACATACAAAGCTTTCCCTCGCCCTCCATTTGGCAAATCTGACCATAATTATATCCTCCTGATTCCTGCTTACAAGCAAAAACTAAAGCAGGAAGTACTATTGACTCATTCAATACGGATGTGGTCAGATGATGCGGATGCTACTCTACAGGACTGTTTTGCTAGCACAGACTGGAATATGTTCCGGGAATCATCCAATGGCATTGAGAAGTACACCACCTCATTCACCATCTGCATCAATAAGTGCATCGACGACGTCATCCCCACAGTGACCATACGTATATTTCCCTAATCAGAAGCCATGGATTACAGGGAACATCCGCACCAAGCTAAAGGCTAGAGCTGCAGCTTTCAAGGAGCGGGACAATAATTTGGATGCTTATAAGAAATCCCGCTATGCCCTCAGACGAACCATCAAACAAGCAAAGCGTCAATACAGGTGTAAGATTAAATGCTACGGCACGGGCTCTGACGCTCGTTGGATATGGCAGGGCTTGAAAAATATTACGGACTACAAAGGGAAACGCAGCCGTTAGCTGCCCAGTCACGCGAGCCTACCAGACGAGCTAAATGCCTTTTATGCTCGCTTCGAGGCAAGCAACACTGAAGCATGCATGAGAGCACCAGCTGTTCTGGATGACTGTGGGATCACGCTCTCCGTAGCCAATGTGAGAAAGACCTTTACACAGGTCAACATTTACAAAGTTGCGGGGCCAGACGCATTACCAGGAAATGTACTCAAAGCATGGGCAGACCAACTGGCAAGTGTCTTCATTGACATTTTCAACCTCTCCCTGACCGAGGCTGTAATACCTACATGTTTCAAACAGACCACCATAGTCCATGTGCCCAAGAAAGTGAAAGTAACCTGCCTAAATGATTACCGCCCCATAGCACTCACGTCGGTAGCCATGAATTACTTTGAAAGGCTGGTCATGGCTCACATCAACGCCATCATGCCAGAAACCCTAAACCCACTCCAATTCACATACCTCCCCAACAGATCCACAGATGACGCAATCTCAATCGCAATCCACACCGCCCTTTCCTACCTGGACTAAAGGAACACCTATGTGAGCACGCTGTTCATTGACTACAGCTCAGCGTTCAACACAAAAGTGCCCACAAAAGCTCATCACTAAGCTAAGGACCCTGTGACTAAACACCTCCCTCTCCAACTGGGTCCTGAACTTCCTGATAGGCCGCCCCAGGCGGTAAGGGTATGTAACAACACATCTGCCACGCTGATCGTCAAGACTGGGGGCCCTCAGGGGTGGGTGCTTATTCCCCTCCGGTACTCCCTGTTCAACCACGACTGGCCAAGCAGGACTCCAACACCATCATTAAGTTTGCTGACGACACAACAGCCTGATCACCGACAACGATGAGACAGCCTATAGGGAGGAGGTCAGACACCTGACAGGGTGGTGCCAGGACAACAACCTCTCCCTCAATGTGAGCAAGACGAAGGAGCTGATCATGGACTATAAGAAATGGAGGGCCGAACAGAACCCCATTAACATCAACGGGATGAAGTGGAGTGGGTCGAGAGTTTCAAGTTCCTTGGTGTCCACATCACTAATGAACTATCATGGTCCAAACACACCAAGACAGTTATGAAGAGGGCACGCCAACACCCTTTCCCCCTCAGGAGACTGAAAAGATTTGGCATGGGTCCCCAGATCCTCAAAAAGTTCTACAGCTGCACCATTGAAAGCATCCTGACCAGTTGCATCACCGCCTGGTATGGCAACTGCTCGGCATCTGACCATAAGGCGTTACAGAGGGTAGTGCATATGGCACAGTACATCACTGGGGCCAAGCTTCCTGACATCCAGGACCTATATACTAGGCAGTGTCAGAGGATGGCCCAAAAAATTGTCAAAGACCCAAGTCATAGACTGTTTTCTCTTCTACCGCACAGCAAGCAATACTGAAGTGCCAAGTCTAGGACCAAAAGGCTCCTTAACAACTTCTACCCCCAAGTCATAAGATGCTGAACAATTAACCAAATAGCCATCCGCACTATTACCTCAACTAACCTGCACCCCCCAACATTGACTCGGTACCGGTACCCCATGCATATACCCTCGTTATTATTATATAATTTTCTTGTGTTATTTTTTGATAAAAAAATAATTGTATTTTATAATTATTATATACACTGCTCAAAAAAATAAAGGGAACACTTAAACAACACAATGTAACTCCAAGTCAATCACATTTCTGTGAAATCAAACTGTCCACTTAGGAAGCAACACTGATTGACCATACATTTTGCATGCTGTTGTGCAAATGGAATTGACAACAGGTGCAAATTATAGGCAATTAGCAAGACACCCCCAATAAAGGAGTGGTTCTGCAGGTGGTGACCACAGACCACTTCTCAGTTCCTATGCTTCCTGGCTGATGTTTTGGTCACTTTGAATGCTGGCGGTGCTTTCACTCTAGTGGTAGCATGAGACGGAGTCTACAACCCACACAAGTGGCTCAGGTAGTGCAGCTCATCCAGGATGACACATCAATGCGAGCTGTGGCAAGAAGGTTTGCTGTGTCTGTCAGCGTAGTGTCCAGAGCATGGAGGCGCTACCAGGAGACAGGCCAGTACATCAGGAGACGTGGAGGAGGCCGTAGGAGGGCAACAACCCAGCAGCAGGACCTCTACCTCCGCCTTTGTGCAAGGAGGAGCAGGAGGAGCACTGCCAGAGCCCTGCAAAATGACCTCCAGCAGGCCACAAATGTGCATGTGTCTGCTCAAACGGTCAGAAACAGACTCCATGAGGGTGGTATGAGGGCCCGACGTCCACAGATGGGGGTTGAGCTTACAGCCCAACACCGTGCCGGACGTTTGACATTTGCCAGAGAACACCAAGATTTGCAAATTTGCCACTGGCGCTCTGTGCTCTTCACAGATGAAAGCAGGTTCACACTGAGCACATGTGACAGACGTGACAGAGTCTGGAGACACCATGGAGAACGTTCTGCTGCCTGCAACATCCTGGGGTGGCATTTCTTTGGGGGGCCGCACAACCACGTTGCACCACAGACTGTCCAGGAGCTGGCGGATGCTTTAGTCCAGGTCTGGGAGGAGATCCCTCAGGAGACCATCCGCCACCTCATCAGGAGCATGCCCAGGCGTTGTAGGGAGGTCATACAGGCACGTGGAGGCCACACACACTACTGAGCCTCATTTAGACTTGTTTTAAGAACATTACATCAAAGTTGGATCAGCCTGTAGTGTGGTTTTCCACTTTAATTTTGAGTGTGACTCCAAATCCAGACAACCATGGGTTGATAAATTTGATTTCCATTGATCATTTTTGTGTGATTTTGTTGTCAGCACATTCAACTATGTAAAGAAAAAAGTATTTAATAAGAATATTTCATTCATTCAGATCTAGGATGTGTTATTTTAGTGTTCCCATTATTTTTTTGAGCAGTGTATATCTTCTTCACTTTAATAGATTTAGTAAATGTTTTCATAACTCTATTGCTTGAACTGCATTGTTGGTTAAGGGCTTGTAAGTAAGCATTTCACGGTAAGGTCTACTGTTATATTCGGCGCATGTGACAAATAACATTTGATTTGAAGCCGGAATCCTTCCAACCTACTCAAAAAGGAACATCAATTACTGTAAATTATACTGTAGGAAGTGTTCATATTCATACGGTCATTTTTTTTATCACTTAAACCACTGATGATTCATGTTCATCTTTAGCCGGCAGGTTTGGAATAGGGAACAACAGGAGGAAAATATTCCACATTTGTAACTACCCCATAGGTGTTTATCACATGTCTGTGTAGCCTGTTTTCTTCCCACTATACTCTGTCTTACTTGAAGCTCTTTTTTAAAAGGCCCTGACAGCAAAATGGATTAAATGGGGTTTGCTGACAGAATACATATCAAATCTGCGGCGTGCATTTGTGGCTCCATTCATTTGCAAGGCTTATGACTTGCGCTGAAGCTTTGGATCAATCACACCTTTCCCCTCTCTTCTCCTCTGCCTCATGGATGGAGGGAGGGAGGGAGGGAGAGTGCGAGAGGGGAAGAGAGAGAGAAAGAAAGAGAGAGGGTGGGAGAGGGAGAAGGAGAGAAAAATAGAGAGAGAGCGAGAGATAGGGTGGGAGTGGGAGGGAGAGAGAGAGGCGGATGGAGAGAGAAAGCTCTTGATCACCTGCTTTGTCTGAAGTGAGTCACCTTGCAAATATATGAATAGCAAATGTTCTAGAATGTAATCTGGTGGCTGACTGCTACTCCCTCCTATTTGCATACCTGCCAGCCCCTGTTGTTACCTACCGCATCTCAAGCCCCAGACCCCAGAATACGCAATGACATGCATATATTTCTCTCTTCTCCTCTCCTCTCCCCTCAGCCCTTCTCCTCTCAGACAGACGTCAGGGGAGGGATGTGTTTTTTCGGGCAGGATGCATGACAGGAGAGCAGGTGGAACGAAGAGCAAATTACACATCTCTCACTGTCCTGCCAGAGGCCCCCTCTCCTCGCCTCTCCTCGCTTCTCCGCTTGCTCTCCTCTCCCGCTCTCCCGCTCCTCCTCTCCTTTCCTCTCCTCTTGCTGTCCGCTCTTCCTCCTCTTCTCTCCTTCCCTGCTCCCTGCTCCTCTCACGGACCCCCCTGGCACATTGATATTCAAATCTACACAGCATTCCATCCTGAGCCACCACACAAAGGGCTCTTCTGGCTGCTACATACCTACGGAGGGGCAGGCAGGGTTAAATAATCCTCCTCTCTCTGATTCCTACCCTTCACAAAGCTCCCTACAGAGGTGGTACAGGGGAGGGACAGGGGGGGGCTCAGTCTGATCTGACAAGGAAAGCGTATCCTTTGAACTGGAATAAGTCCTCTGGTAATCTGGCATGTTGTTTTGCTGTCTGTCACCACCAGATTTGAAGAACAACAAGTCTTTCTTTTTTTTTTTACCATTATTGCGTTTATTGATTTTTAATCATAGTCTCCCCAAGGTAAAAGCCTTTGTGGTGACAGAGTGTCACTGGAATGTTCTGGGATGATCTGGAATGTTCTGTAGTTTTAGAACATGCTGTCTTCACTGTCATTTTCTGTTGAGCTTCCCTTCTTGGCCAGGTCTACCTTGAGGAAGAGGTAAACCTCCTGGTTTAATAAGTGTTAAATACAACAACAAAAACATAAAGTAAAATAAAGTTATTACTGTCACATTATTCATGGTCTGATTGTCTGGTAATGATTAGACCACATTCAAATGTGGCAATACGTTATAATGGTGTTTTACATGTTTCCTAAGGGCACTGCAACCCCATCAGCATCTTGTTAAAGCCTGTTATATTGCTCCTGGTAATGAGTGTAGGTTAATGAATGATTAATCCAAAGAAACAAGAGAGTTGAGAGACCATACAACAACAAACACAACTATGAAATTAGAACAAAACACACCAACCCCACTCACCTCTTGACTGTGAAACATGCTTGGTAGTGGTGCGAGGGGGGGGGTAAGAAAGAGAGAGAGAGAGAGAGAGAGAGAGAGAGAGAGAGAGAGAGAGCGAGAGAGAGAGAGAGAGAGAAAGTTCACATCGTTACAACACTGTACATAGCCAAGAATATAAAATTTGAATGTCTATATGCTTTGAAAACTTTTGTGAGTGTAATGTTTACTGATGGTTTATTTCCCTTGTTTATTTCCCTTTTGTTTATTGTCTATTCCATTTGCTTTGGCAATGTAAACACATTTCCCATGCCAATAAAGCCCTGTGAATATAATTGAATTGACAGTGAAAGAGGGAGAAGAAGAAGAAGAAGAAGAAGAAGAAGAAGAAGAAGAATGAGAGAGGAGAATGGCAATGTTATTGTTGTCAGGGTCCCCCTGGAGCAGACCAATGGAGCAAATGTCTCACTCAAGCCGTCTATCACACGAGGCCACGAGCTATCATTATTTTTGTCTTCCTTCTCTGAAGAATTTGCCCTGGTCCTGGAATCTGCTGCCAGGGAGGAGCTAGCTGTGTTTAATGTGCTCTCTCTCAGCCATGGTTCTGCATCTCAAATTGCACCCTATTCATGGGCCTTGGTAAAAGATAGTTCAGTATATAGGCCATGGGTCCTGGTCAAAAGTGGCGCACTATATAGGGAATAGGGTGCCATTTGGGACGCATCCATGGTCCTCTCGGCAGAAGCCTCTTACAAACCCATTTAAGCAGGGTCTATGGATTTCATGGCTCCCAAGGCACTTTCTCCTATTTCAATAAGGTAAAGTCCAAGGCTTTTTCCATCCGTCAATAGAGCAGGGGAAGCAATGGATGCAGCTGTTTTTAATTCTCAGAGAGCATGGCGCAGGTGGTGTCTACTGTACTATATGGTCGGTTGGTTGTTCACTGATTGGTGGTCTGTGCTCATCTTCTCTCATCCTCTCACCTGGGACCTCTTTCTCCCCGAAGGATCACGTTTATCCTACCACACAGATCTAAGACCAGTGTCACGACTTCCGCTGAAGTCGGCTCCTCTCCTTGTTCGGGCGGCGTTCGGCGGTCGATGTCACCGGCGTTCTAGTCATCGCCGCTCCATTTTTCATGTATCCATTTGTTTTGTCTTGTTCCCTGTACACCTGGTTTTCATTCCCCAATCAATCTACATGTATTTATTCCGCTGTTCCCCAACATGTCTTTGTGTAAGATTGTTTATGTTCGTGTGTATTGTTGACGCGCCAGACTGGCTTGTTTTTCCGTGTTATTTTCACAAAGATGTTTATTGTTAAACATAATTCTTGTGACTGTTTTGCGGTTTTGCACTTTCGCCTAAATAAAGTGTGCGCCTGTTCACAAATCTCTGCTCTCTTGCACCTGACTTTGCTACCAGTATGCACACATATGACAACCAGGCTGGACGGTAGCGTCCCACCTGGCCAACATCCGGTGAAATTGCAGAGAGAGAAATTCAAACTACAGACTTATAAATATTTAACTTTCATAAAATCATGAGTGTAATACATCAAAATAAAGCTTAACTTCTTGTTAATCCAGCCGCTGTGTAAGATTTCCAAAAAGCTTTACGGCAAAAGCACACCATGCGATTTTCTGAAGACAGCGCCCTGCATACAAAAGCATGAAAAACATAGTTCAACCAGGCAGGTGCGCCATGAAAGTCAGAAATAGCGATATAATAAATGCCTTACCTTTGATGATCTTCTTCTGTTGGCACACTAAAAGGTCCCAGGTACATCACAAATGGTCCTTTTGTTCGATAATGTCCTTCTTTATATCCATAAAAACTCAGTTTAGCTGGCGCGCTTCAGTCAATAATTTACCCAGTTTCCCTCCATCAAAATGCATGCAAAATTTATCCCAAACGTTACTTATAGACTTTTCCAAACAAGTCAAACAACGTTTGGAATCAAACCCTAGGTACCCTAATACATTAATAAATGATACAATTTAAGACGGAGAATCTTTGTTGTCTTTACCGGAGAAAAATACCAAAGAACTCGCTCTCTTCCACACGCTTGGAAACACTACAGCCAAAATGGGAGCCACCTAGAAAAACTAAAATTTCTGGCTCATTTTTCCAAAACCCCGTATGAAACTCTTCCTAACGACTGTTGACATCTAGTGGAAGCCCCAGGAACTCCAATCTGGGAGGATTTCTCCTTATAATAAAAGTGACAGCCATTGAAAACGGTGGTAAGCTGAACTTTTCTTTAGATGGTTTGTCCTCGGCGTTTCGCCTGCCATATCAGTTCTGTTATACTCACAGACATAATTTTAACAGTTTAGAAACTTTAGAGTGTTTTCTATCCAAATCTACCCATTATATGCATATCCTAGCTTCTGTGCCTGAGTAACAGGCAGTTTACTTTGGGCATGCTTTTCATCCGGGCGTGAAAATACTGCCCCCTACCCAAGAGAGGTTATCCTACCACACAAGATGGACCTGGAGATGGGACTCCGGAACCATTTCCTGGGCTTGCAGTGTTGATGTGGGAGGGATGCAATATGGTGCAATGCATAATATCAAACCATACTACAGTATTTCAAATTGCCTAAAATTTCTACATTCTCTGAGATCATCTAGACAGTTGCTAAATTTGGTTTCATTTTGGTTGGAGACAGAGTATGAGGAGATCATTTTGTTCTTTGGAATCATTCATATTCATCACATCACTCTAGAATCATTCATTTCTCCCCATCGACTGGCAGTATTGACCCAGTCACTGGTGGGAGAATAATGATCTACACTGTCTAACTGTGAAATATGTGTGTCATTGATATGTCATCTCTGTACCTCAAAACCATAGACCATTGACATATCCATAAAAACATTCAAATGCAACAAAAAGGACAGCCACAAAATACGTGATATCTTCTGGTCATCATTAGGTAACATTATGTGAAATTTGTATTTACAATACTAAGTCTAACACAATCAAATGGGTAAAATATTGATTTCGATATGTAGATTATAATATTGTCCTGGTACTGTAGGCTACATTTGCCATTGTCCTAAAACCCAGACTAGGATCATAGATCTTTTGAGGGCAAGAGAAGAGATATCTATTGTAATCCCATAAGTCTCTAAGAGCACGTCTTTAAGAGCACCAGTGCGTCAATCTAATTAGGGACAGTTTCGAAATTTACTAGGGTATGGAGGCTGGTCCAAAATAGGGGAGGGTTGTCTAACTACATTTTTTGGAAGGCTTGTGTGATTTTTTTATTGGGCACAGGGGAGGGTAGTGCATATGTGACTTGTTTCAGAAAACTAGGCATATGTCGCTCAATATTTCACAGGAGAGCCATTTGAACACAATGCCATTTGAACAAATGCCTTCTGGAACATGTGAACTGTCTGTAAATACAAATAAAATTGTTAAATTATGAGCCTAGTTCGTTTAGCCACAGAAAAGACAAGAACCTTCCGCTAGCCATGATTGGCTGAGTTGATGGGTGAGCTGGACATGCCGAGAGATGAGTTCGGAATGGTCTGCCATGTAGCATGCTTCTGTCTATAATGTGAGCTGCTCAGTATGTGTAGGTGATCCTTTCTAACACAGCTTTTTTTTAAAAAGATATCACATAGTAGAATTGCAAAAGTGATGCTCTCCAGTTTCTGGAGGACAGAGTTTTGTGGAATGCCTGGTGGAATTAGAGTATGAAAGGATATTCTGGAGGTTCTGGTGTTTTATTGCAAATATGCAGAGGGAGTCGAAAAGAGAACACACAGAAAGCTGTTGTAATCTGGAGACAGGTGTTTTATACATCTTTAAACTAAGGGCGACCATGGTATCCGTGACAGAGGGAGAAGTGTCCATTCATGTATATGGGTAAGATAGTCTAGCTAGCTACATTTTCAGATATTAAACATTTCAAATTTTGTCAGAAATCCGTTTTCACTGCATCACAGTGCACGAGTCGTCACTACAGACCTGGGTTCGATCCCAGGCTGTCTCAGCCGGCCACGACCGGGTCACATAAAAACAGCCTAAGCAGTTCTGCTCTCATTTGTGTCTGGAAGTAGTTAGCAAGTTAGCCAGTTAGCTGCGGTGCTTGACTGCTGTTGTTAGGTCAGAACACAACATCAAACCTACTCCTTGGCCAGAGTGTCCAGTGTGTCCGCTCTGAACGCCTCGAGGCTGAAACGTTCTGAATTTACGAATGGACAATCTAACAATGCTCTGAGTTTATGAATGCCCAGAGCGGACTCTGGCACTCCAGATTGAATTTACGAACACACCGGAAGCATAAACCAGCTTTTAGTCTTGGAATCTTTGATTGTTTAGTACATGGCCTCACATGTGAATCCTTAGAGATGGGTAGGGCTAAGGCTTAAGAGTGTGTGAACGATGCTGAATGGGTGTAGACAAAGAAGAGCTCTCCAGTACATTTACCAAAACATTCAAGGGCCATTTTCTCAAAAGTGAGGTTACAAGTTTATCAACTTTCAAAGCAGAATTACTTTCCCATTGTTCCTCAACTGTAGTGTACAATATACCATTTTCTAGCTCGGAGTTTCTACTTTTATCCAATGTAAAAAACACAATTTCGGTCACATTTTTTCCTTGGTTTATGTTCTCCATTTTGTATGTTTTACTATTGTATACAATGTCTTACTTAAAGCCACATTTTCTCATCTGCTTGCATGCTCCTCCCCTTTCAAGGTGTTTTGGTACTTCACTTCAGCACTACACTTTTCTGCACGCTATCCTGCCCTCTATGCATAGTGACAATGATAGTTTGTTTGTCCAGATCTACAGTAAGTTACCTAGCAATCATGCTGGTTATAAGATGACTACCATTATTCCTGTTCGCAAGAATTCTAAGGATTCATGCCACAATGACTACCACCCTGTAGTACTCACATCTGTAATCATGAAGTGCTTTGAGAGGCTGGTTATGGCACACATTCACTCCACCATCCCAGACACCCTAGACCCACTCCAATTTGCATACCGCCCCAACACATCTATAGACACAACCTTAATTGCACTCCACACTGCCCTCACCCACCTAGATTAGAGGAATACCTATGTGAGAATGCTGTTCATTGACTAGAGATCAGGGTTCAACACCATTGCCCCTCCAAGCTCGTAATCGAACTTAGATTCCTGGGATCCACATCGAAGTAGCTGCAGTGGAGCGGGTCAAGAGCTTCAGTTTCCTCTGTGTTCAAATCACTAAGGACTTCAAATGATCCACACACACATGCACAGCTGTGAAGAAGGCACGATAGCGCCTTCTCTTCCTTTTATTTGTCCACTGTCTCTATGCGCACTCACAGGGCCCTAGACACTCACAGGGCCCTAGACACTCACAGGGCCCTAGACACTCACAGGGCCCTAGACACTCACAGAGCCCTACACACTCACGCACACTGACACTCCAGCACACACACACACACAAACACTCATTCCATCATTTTCACACACACACATAATATGAACATACATTTATACTGACTCTACAAGCAAGCTGCTGCTACTCTGTTCGTCATTCATCCCGATGCCTAGTCACCTTACCCCTATGCATATCTACATATATCATTCCGGTATTCCTGCACATTGTAAATATGGCACTGGAACTGACTGACCCTGTATATAGCTTACTTACTTTACCTTATGTTATTTTTAGTATTACACTGTTACAAGCATTTTGCTACACCCACAATAACATCTGCTAAATATGTGTATGTGACCAATAAAATTAGATTAGATTAGACTTATTGATAACTGCATTGTTGGGTTAAGAGCTTGCAAGAAAGGCATTTCTTGGAGGGTTTGGGTTCCCGTTTTTTGGCCTGATGGTAGATCAGTCAACGTGCCCTTGAGCAGGGGCATTGACCCTGGATGCTTCTGTGTGTCGCTCTGAATGGGAATCTGTTGGATGACTGGTATGATGTAGTTGTTGAGCGGCTTCACTGCAAGTATATTCTATGTTTCGGATAATCAATAAAGAAAAAAAGAAAAAAGAATGGCATCTCACTGAATTTGTGCACGTGACATTCAAACTTTAAACTTGAAACACATCACATATAAAATAATTCAAATCTGTACCAATTTTCAATATAACTCCACAAGAACGTAGAGGAACATCTGACAGGCAGCGGAGAGGCTGGTGGGTCATTGCGCATGAAAGAACAGTCAAGACATGAGACACGCAGCTCAAAAAAACTCTCCTATGGATCTTGTTTAGGTCATACAAATTCTATTTAACGTAGAACTGATTGCCCTCTCCAAATTTCTGAAAATAGTTATACATTATATAAAATAGGGATTCATTTCATTTATATGAATCGATTATTTTCAAACAATTACTTTTGAGTAACTGAGTGATGTGCTTCACCATTGTAGTAGTTGGGGTTTGGTAAAATTGCAGTGAATCGAATCATGGGGATCAAAGTACTAATTTGTGAATAGCAAACAGTAAAAGGAAATAATTTAGCTCTAGCCTTCCTTTCGACTTGTGTCACTGTAAATCACATTTTGTAAATACTTTAATTTGAATTGGACACTTCTAAAGGTAACACATACAGTGCTTTCAGAAAGTATTCATACCCCTTGACTTATTCCACATTTTGTTGTGTTATAGCTTGAATTTAAAATATAATTTTTCTCGTACCCGATAATGACAAAGCGCAAATATGGTTTTAGGAATGTTTGCTCATTTATTGAAAAGGAAATACACAAATATCAAATTTATTCACACACCTGAGTAAATCAAACATGCCCTCTTCGGCAGCGATAACAGCTGTGAGTCTTTCTGGGTAAGTCTCAAAGAGCTTTGCACACCTGGATTGTACAATATTGCACAACTCTATCAAGTTGGTTGTTGATTATTGCTAGACAGCAATTTTCAGGTCTTGCCATAGATCTTGTGAACTTGTCTCTCAGGCTCTGTTGGAAAGCAGAATGAACCAGGTTTTCCTGAAGGATTTGGCCTGTGCTTAGCTCTATTCCATTTATTATTATTATTTTTTTTAAATGCACCTTTCAGCAGGACAAAAAACACAAGGCAAACTGTATACTGGAGCTGCTTAGCAAGATAACGTTGAATGTTCCTGAGTGGCCTAGTTACAGTTTTGGCTTAAATCGTCTTGAAAATCTATGGCAAGACTTGAAAATGGATTGTCTAGCAAAGATCAACAACCAACTGCCATTACAATGAGCTCATCCTCCTATAGCTCCTCCCACCAGCCTCCTCTGGGTGTAAGTGCTATGCAAATATGGAATGCATTCTGCGTGGCATCAGAAAAGGCAGGATCTGAGAAAGAGGATAGAGAGAGGGATCTTTTTTTAGCAGGTGCTACACAGTGTCTAACACCGATGACGATGAGCTGATTCCAGGGAACTGTACATGTCTCTGCATGTGTTACTCAAATCTGTTTGGAAGGTGTTGGTGACGTGTAATCCCAGCGGGCAAAGATAGTTGAAAGGACCACTTCTGGTTGTTATGAGGTTGTACTGATATTATTTCAACCACCTTTCACACTAGGTTATGGGCAAGATGACCACTGGTGCTCCTGCAACACCCTGGTTGATGTGGGGATTAGAGGGGGCTGGTGGGAGAAGCTATAGTACAGAGGTGGGCAATTCCAGTCCTCCAGGGCCTGATTGGTGTCACAGTTTTGCACCAGCCCCAACTAACACACCTGACTCCAATAATCACCTAATCATGATCAGGCCCCTGAGGACTGGAGTTGCCCACCCCTGCTATAGGAGGTCGGGCTCATTGTAATGGCTGGAAGGGAATGAATGAAGCCGGAGTCAAACGTGGTTTCCATATGTTTGATGTGTTTGGTACGTTCCAATCATTCCTTTCCAGCTATTACAATGAGCCCATTCTCCTATAGCTCCTCCCACCAGCCTCCTCTGCTGGGGATTTCATGGCCTGATGAACATAAGACCTGTGTTAAAAATTTAAAAAAATTCACAGGAATAGTTATTGATCTAGCTACAAATAATCTGTTTCATTTCATGTTCCTCCTAATTTCTTCTTGTCTTTGAGGAATGTGCTTCAAAATTCAAAAGGCGTTCGCATCAGAGCTACCTTTGTTTCAGGTGCATGGTAATAGTTGGATAAGATAATAAAAAAACAAGAAACCTGCACAGACGAAGGCCTTGAGACCGATACACAAAGCTTAATAAAGAGCAGTTATACTAGCAAGAGCAGTGTGCGGGTTTCTTATTTTTTTCTCATCTTTGAGCAATGTGCTGAAAACGGAGTGTGATTTGCAAAAAATATATATTCTTTATGTTTGCAGAGAAATAATTAGGGCACAGTGTTGAGGCCTTATCAGGTATGCTTTGAGCCTGCATTTATCTAAATTTATATTATAATATTTTCTGTTTAAAATCACCCCCGGTAGTCTGGTGCTTCCCTTGAAAAGTAATGGTGTTTTTTTTTTCACTTAAAATATTTCAAAATTGCATTCAAATTACACAGCAGGCACGGCAATTGTTCAGTTCACGGTTGCTTTTTTGTATTCATGCCTACGTGTCCCCAAAGCAGTTCCTCTTGTTTTGATTTGGGTAACAATTTGATTTGAAAATTACATTCTGAAGACTCGAAACCCAATAAACGACTAGAGGCTTTGACAAACTCAACAAATCGCTCTCTAAGCTTTCTCAGACAAGACCAAGAACCTTGCAGACATTGTCAATCTTTGCACACATTTTGAACAAACTGTTTTCATTCTGGTGTCTGTCTGTCTGTCTGTCTGTCTGTCTGTCTGTCTGTCTGTCTGTCTGTCTGTCTGTCTGTCTGTCTGTCTGTCTGTCTGTCTGTCTGTCCGTCCGTCCGTCCGTCCGTCCGTCCGTCCGTCCGTCCGTCCGTCTGTCTTAACAGCCCCAATGTTTTTTGGGGTAACAGTTCATTGAACCCTAGACACAGCACCTCACCCCCTGACATCAGCTTGAAACTGAGAGAAGAAATCAGACTATGAGATGTGGATGTGATGGAACAGGTCCTGAGATAATAACAGACAGCTGAAGAACGTAGCTCCTTGAAAGGTCAACAAAGTAAGCTGAGATTGTTGAATTGATAATATATATAGTATTTCCTGTGTACTAATACCAACTACAAACATAAGATGGTTACTGGCACCCCACATAAGTTGTGTACACCCATAGTATTTATTTTAATAAGATTCACTTATTTAATCAATCTGTCTAATCACAATTGTGAATCCAATCATCCCCGTCAATAATACATGTACAATTATGATCCAGTATTGACCATTTATATATACAAGGAGGACCGTCTGAATATGGATCCATAAAGCTCTAGGTCATCTTGAATCTGTGCCTCCCCTCTCCTCTGTGCCTCACCCTCTCCTCCCCCTCCCCTCCCATGGTTGGTTACTCAACCCTGCACCTTAGAGGCTGCTGCCCAATGTACACAGACATGGACTCACTGGTCACTTTAATAATGGAACACTAGTCACCTTAATAATGTTTACATAGTGTTTTACTCATTTCATATGTATATACTGTATTCTTGTCAAGACCATCCAATTCAACTATTGATCTATATATACTATTCTATCCCATGTATTCTACAGATATACTAAATATTATATCCACATACTGACCATAATGTATATAATGTCTATACATCCCATCACATATATATATATATATATATATTTATTTATTTTCTGGACCCCCGACATTGGTCATCCTAATATTGTTAGATATTACTGCCCTGCTGGAGCTAGAAACACAATCATTTCCCTACACCTACACTAACATCTGTCTAAATACATGTATGCGACCAATAACATTTGATTTGATTTTGATTTGACCTCCCACCCTCCCACAGTGGAACCATGTGAATCCGTGACGTCCGTCTGTCTGTTTTTAGCTGCCTGCGCTGGAGGAAGGCCTGGAGGCACAGAGGGGACATGGAAACGGTTGGTGTTTCCCGGTGCAGTCTGTCCTGAGTTACATCCCAAATAACAACCTATCCCTCATAGACAGTGCACTACCCTATGAGCCCTGGTCAAAAGTAGTGCACTGTATTAGAAATAGGTCACTATTTGGGACTCCGCCCACATTAACCAGATTTTCCTCAGCAGCCATATGTCGTATCAGCGTGATAGACCCAGCCACCTTTTCCAGCACCCCTCTGGGAATCACAACCAACTCTCAACCCTGGCCGCGGCTGTGTCTTTTACAAGGATCTCCTTACATATCGGAACACATTCCTACACTCCAGCAAAGGCTATCTTAGGCCTACAACAAGGCTTGTGGATCTCTGTAATCTTCTCTGTGGTAAATGTGAAAAAGAAAAATAACTAAAGTCACAGAGGAGTGCTCAAAAGTGGTGAGGAGGTTGCCAAATTAGGATTACTCACTTTCACAACAACACGAATCTTGGAACCCTCATCAGTGCTTTTGACCATATGGATTCCTGGCCTACTGCATAGGCTACAGGACGTTCACAGAGCTACACACGTCATCATGTTAGTAGGGATGAATTGTTACTGTACACTACATGACCAAAAAGGATGTGGACACCTGCTCGTCGAACATCTCATTCCAAAATCATGGCATTAATATGGAGTTGGTCCCCACTTTGCTGCTATAACAGCCACTCTTCTGGGAAGGCTTTCCAATAGATGTTGGAACATTGCTGCCGAGACTTGCTTCCATTCAGCCACAAGAGCAATAGTGAGGTCGGGAACTGATGCTGGGGGATTCGGTCTGACTCGCAGTCAGTGTTCCAATTCATCACAAAGGAGTTCGATGGGGTTGAGGTCAGGGCTCTGTGCAGGCCAGTCAAGTTATTCCACACCAATCTCGATAAACCATTGCTGTATGGAACATGCTTTGTGCAAGGGAGCATTGTCTTGCTGAAACAGGAAAGGCTAGAATCATCTAGAATGCTGTAGTGTTCGGGCCTTGCTCGAACCATGAATAACAGCCCCAGACCATTATTCCTCCTCCACCAAACTTTACAGTTGGCACTATACATTCAGGCAGGTAGCGTTCTCCTGGCATCTACCAAACCCAGATTTATCCGTTGGACTGCCAGAGGGTGAAGCGTGATTCATCACTCCAGAGAACGCATTTCCACTGCTCCAGAGTTCAATGGCATTGCGCATGGTGATCTTAGGCTTCTGCGCAGCTGCTTGGCCATGGAAACCCATTTCAGGAAGCTCCTGATGAACAGTTCTTGTGCTGACGTTGCATCCAGAGGCAGTTTGGAACTCGTAGTGAGTGTTGCAAACAAGGACAGATGATTTTTATGCGCTTCAGTGCTTCTACCACTTCGCGGCCAAGCCGTTGTTGCTCCTGGAGGTTTCCACCTCACAATAACAGCACTTACAGTTGACCAGGTCAGCTCTAGCAGGGCAAAATTTGACGAACTGACTTGTTGGAAAGGTGGCATCCTATGACGGTGCCACGTTGAAAGACACTGAGCTCTTCAGTAAGGCCATTCTACTGCCCATGTTTGTCTATGGAGATTGCATGGCTGTGTGCTCAATTTTATACACCTGTCAGCAACGGATGTGGCTGAAATAGCCGAAACCCACTCATTTGAAGGGGTGTCCACATACCATGTATATTTAGTGTATGTGTGATACTACAGTATGTATGTAGTCATATCTGTTATCGCATCTGTGTGTGTATGTGTGTGATGATACAGTATGTTACTAGTCATATCTGTTATCCCATCTGTCTCTCTCTCTCTCTCTCTCTGTGTGTGTGTGTGTGTGTGTGTGTGTGTGTGTGTGTGTGTGTGTGTGTGTGTGTGTGTGTGTGTGTGTGTGTGATAATACATTATGTACTAGTCATATCTGTTATCCCATCATCATTCATCTGTAGTTATATAGACATATACAGTCAGGTCAATAATTATTAGCACCCTTGATAAAGATTAGCAAAAAAAAGCTCTGTAAAACCAATAACACAAATACTGAGCTATATTGTATGCGCCCAAAAAATGTAAATGTTTATTATTTTATGCGAATACAATTGCTCAGAGAAAGATATTTTGTTTAAAAATGAATACAAAACATCTCTAAAAATATATATTGCTAACAACTATTGCCACGTCTGTTTTCAATACTCTAGCATCGTCCCGCACTCTAGCACCCTCCCGAGGATAACGACACGGAGCCTTTCTCTAAAATGTTTTATGAGCTTGGAGAACACATTGGGAGAGCAAGGTTCCCCAACTGGTGGTTTATTTGGCCCCCCAAGTATTCTGAGCAACAATATATATAAATATATATATATATATATATATATATATATATATATATATATATTGTTATATATATATATATGTACTGTATATTATTTTTTAATTTTCATTGTTGGCTATAATAAAAGCACCAGGATATCAGCTTTTAATTTTGGAAATCTGTTCCCAAGTATTCTCACACATAATAGAGAGACACATGATCGTATTCAAATTTAAGCACGATTTGAAATGATTATGTTTTAGTCAAATGTTATATCTGTTCGGTCTTCTTGCTGTCAATTTACAGCCTACAAAATATTTATAATTATGTTCCGGCCTCCTGACCATCCGCTCAAGATTTCTTTTTTGTCCCCAGCTGAATCCAGTTGATGATCCCTGTCTCAAACCATTCCTCAATACTAAATCTATCCAGATCCTTGATTTCCTTCATCTGCTCTTATGGACTGCCTTCTTCAATTCAAACCATAGGTTTTCAATGGGGTCAAGTCCGGAGACTGAGGCGGCCATTGCAAAATGTTGATTTTGTGGTCAATAACCATTTCATTGTGGATTTTTATTAGTGTTTGGGGTTATTGTCTTGCTGGAAAAGCCTCTTATGGCCAGAACAGGGCACCCGGCTCCAAATCAAATGCAGTCAACGCTAACCCAGTTCACCCAGGGCATGCCTGGGGCATTATTGGAGTCCTCTCATTTCTGACCAAGATGGAGTCAAGATGGATCCTCCCATTTCCTGACACACCTGCTCCCTCTGGGAGATTCAAAATTTGGCAAAAGTCTGTCCTCTCCTCGGCTCCTCCGTCCTCCTCTCCTCCTTGACCTGGAAACCAAAAAGTGGTCAAGCGTCAAGGAGAGTATCAATTTGTTAGTTGGCGAATTATGAAGTGTCCTCCACTCCTCGATAGCCTCCTTTCGCCGAGGATTCTCATGAATATCCTTTTGCTGGCGCGGAAGTGTTTTAAAATCAACCACATCCCACCTTTTGCCCTCAAAAAAATCTCAATTCGTCGGGGCGCGGACTCTACAAGGTGTCGAAAGCGTTCCACAGGGATGCTGGCCCTAGTTGTGTCCAATTTTTTATTATTTATTTTTATTAAACCTTTATTTAACTAGGCAAGTCAGTTAAGAACAAATTCTTATTCCAATGCTTCCCACAGTTGTCAAGTTGGCTGGATGTCCTTTGGGTGGTGCACCATACTTGATACAAATGAGAAACTGTTGAGTGTGAAAAACCCAGCAGCAAAACCGGTGCGCCTGGTACCTACTACCATACCCTGTTCAAAGGCACAATTTTTTGTCTTGCCCATTCATCCTCTGAATGGCGCACATACATAATCCATGTCTCAATTGTCAAAAGGCTTCAAAATCCTTCTTTAGCATGTCTCCTCCCCTTCATCTACACTATTTGATTTGGATTTAACACTTTCACTGGGGACATGTCCCCCCACATTCTGAAATTGCATTTTTGTTCCCCTTTAGTTTTATCATTGGAATGTGATACAAAACAAGGCGACGGTGTGCTTTAGGACCATGCGGACGCCTCCGGGCGGTTGGGTAGGCTGTTTGGAGTGTTTACCTGACAGGCTAAAAAAATATAAAAAAATATATATAAAAAGTTATGTCCCCCCCACTTCTATAACCAAAGTTGTTCATAATTCATGAATGACATGAAAACATTTCAAACAAAACATGATTAATTAATGTAGTATTTCTGTGTCAGAAAGTCTCACAATTATCCATCATAAAATTATTATCATAACCAACATAACTCTAAATACAATACTTATTACAATGTACTTAGAAGAATAATTACACAGTAATGAAAACACAACAGTAGAAAATAAGTCTAGACAATTGTTGTGGGTGTTAATTACATTGCTAAACAGCTTGCTACACTATAGGCTACCTGGACATTTATTATAGTTTCTGAGGGCTCTGGCAGAACTTAGAACATGATAACTCATCAGGAAATGTTTAACTCCTTCTATTTTGAGAGGTAGTTCATTCTCTCTCACACTCCACCAATACAGGATCAAAACAGGATGTCCTATTTTTTATTTTTTTTAACCTTTATTTAACTAGGGAAGTCAGTTAAGAACAAATTCTTATTTTCAATGACTGCCTAGGAACAGTGGGTCCCTGATCTGCCTGTTCAGGGGCAGAACAACAGATTTGTACCTTGTCAGCTCGGGGATATGAACTTACTAGTCCAACGCTCTAACCACTAGGCTACCCTGCCACCCCTATTTGTTTCCCCTTGGTTAGCATCTTGATGGAAGAGCAACATTGACTACAGCAGCCAAGTGGATCATCATGGACTTTATTAGTCATTTTTAAGCTACTGTGATTTTTAAAAATGTGTCCTGAATCTATTTATAACACATACACATGCATTTTATTACAAGATGGGAGACAAGGGTGGTGGGGAAGCCAATATACTATTCTATTCTATTTTATTCTATACTAGTATTATAGTCTCTCCAATTCTCTTATTTTCTGTCTGCTTGTCTGTCTGCCTAATCTAGTCTGTCTGTCTGTCTAATCTAGTATGTCTGTTTGTCTAATCTAGTCTGTCTGGCTGTCTGTCTGCCTGCCTGTCTGTCAGGTAGGATGTGGGATACAGTATCCAGCATCATTACCCAGTTTCAGTCTGTGAACTGTTGATAACCCCCATGACGTGTGCATATGGATATAACTTCTATATTCATGCACTAGATTCCCTCTCTGGATGTTAACGACGCCCATTCATGGCTGCCTGAGACTGGGGTTTAATTTGACTCGGTGAAGGATGAGTTGCTCAGAGGATACACGCGTTGTGACGAGTTGCTCAGAGGATACACACGTTGTGATGAGTTGCTCAGAGGATACACACGTTGACCATCATCCTGCTGCTGCTCCTTTCCTGTCGTCTCATCGCAAACTCTTGTGCACCCTCTGGTGCTTGCTAGTCTCCAAAACTTCTTTGTGTTGCCTGCTTTGCAGATTGTCTTCCTTGTCTCTGTGGTTGCTCATTATTCAGAGACAGGCGGATCTCAGGTCATCTGCAGCTGCAGCAAAGGAGAAGCAGGAAACATGGCGTTCATCCATTAGACCGGGCGAACGCATGAAATACAGGACAACTTTTATGTAGAAGATCGCTTCTCCACCAGAAGAAGACGTAACTGTGAGTGTATAATAAAATGTGCCAGTTTGTTCAAGATCACTGCTCGTTTGGGTTCATGGTTCACGAGTACGTCGTTGTTTGATAGATGGAATAATTTGGAGACAGAGAGAGCGCCTCGTGAATGACCTGGAAAGAGCTTATCTCCTTTCTTAGTTAGTGTAGCACCAGACGTGGTGACTTGCTTGAGCCAGCCTGGGCGAGCGTGAATTAACGAGTGGACAAACGAATGCTCGAACTGGCTGGCGCTGGAAACCATGGTAGTCAAAGTCAACTAGCTTCTTCTACCAATATGCTACCAACCTTCCATTCGTGTAGCTATCTAGCTATCTATCGTTCGTGTTCTTGTCAAACTGGATAAGGAGGAAATAAGAAAGCCGAGGCTGTGAGCTGCGCTAGGTCTGAAGAGTCAGGAGATTTAGCTGTCGGTCCCCCGGCTGTGTTGTGCGATTGCTCCAAGGAGAAGCCATTGCACGGACTGCTCTACCTCCTCTCCCACTCCCAGCCAGAGCAGAAAGAGAGAGCCCAGCCTCCATTAGCGACAGTCTGGCTGGCATAGCCGCTGGTACACGTCCAGGCACTCCATGTCCACTATGTTATGCTGCCGATGGTTTATTCCTCCAATTACAATCTAATCTGATGTGGATTTAATATGGTTCTCCATATGATTGGAACTATCTAGCTACGAGTTTCTTGGATGAAATATCCGTATGATCAGTTTGACTTCTTTTTAAAACGTATTCTGAGTCTGATGTGGCGCTGTAAGCAGAACTGTTTTGGATGTTATGCTGTCAGCCAAGGCTCTGAAGTCAGGTATGTCATTGGGGCTTCACCATAAAATGGAGGAAGGCAGATGAGTCTCAGAGGAGAGCCTGGAGTCAGACAGGAGCCTTCACGGAAGAACAAAGGTTGACTTTCTTCTCCTGCACAGCAGCCAAACTAGCTATAGTTTGGAAGTCTTTATGGATACCTCCAAGTATTGTTAGTTTTATTTATAGTGATTTATGAGAACAAGTCAAGGTGAAGATTATATTCTATTTTGGATTAATTTGATTAATTTTCTTTCCACCTGTTCTATTATTGTCATTGAGTTTAGGGGTAAATGTAGAGTACGTTAGGAGTGTTATTATGGGTCCCAGTGGTAGGTCTAGTTTGTGATGGTTTGGAGCTGTCAATGTGCTGGTGAGAGAAGGACAGTCGCAGATACACATGGATGAGATGGGAATTTTAATGCTTAATAATGTACTGGTTGTAGCTGCGGGTTGTTCATGCTCTACAAAGTGGTGGTCCCCAAACAGTACACACACACGCACACACACACACACACACACACACACAGAGGAGTGCAGTCTTACAAAGTTCTTGAGAGTAAAGTAGATGACTTTCAAAAGCAGTTTGCTACACTTCAACCGTCTCACCATGCAGGCTATGCCATATGGCTATTCGGCAATTTAGGCTACAGTAAATTAGATAGACAGAGCTATCCAAAAAGTGAAATGAACAATTTACACGTTTTATTTCACATTGTTTTGAGATTTAGAGTTTGAATAGTCGTTTGTTAATCGATTTGTTATTTATGTACTTATGTTCTCAGCATGTACAATACATCTAGTTCTCCTCAGCCTCAGTTTAACTGGTGTGTACCCTATGGCTGAAGAAATGGCATTCCTTGTCATTCACTCAGTCAAGAGAAGGCAATGTGTGCCTGACTCTCCTGCAGACTCACTCACTCTGGCCACGGGGAAATCTTGCTGACAAGGAGACTGAACTATACACTCTGCGACAACTGTGGGCTAGGAGGCAATCAAAATGGTGGCGCTAGTCTCAGTCTCACATGTCAAGGGAAACAGGTTCTCAAGGAGGAGCTAGCTGGGATGTTTGGAGTGAAAATATGTAGGCTAGATGGCTTCAGAGCAGGGCAGATTTTGGTATTTGCTGGGAAGTTATGTTCTTGCGAGACTTCATGCTGTAGTCTTGATCTTTTACAGATCAGTCATTCCTGTACAACGCAAATAGCTTCCACCTTGAAGAAGGATACTTACGACCCAAGTTAGCTGCATTATAGCCTACATATTATGCTATGATCACAATTGATCACTGATAGAACATCTCTGTGAAACCTCATGTCTAGGCTATTTTTAGTCTCAACCAGTCTGGATGAAGTTAGCAGATCTCCAGCGTTACACAGTAGCCCAATTCTGATGGATTGTCCAAGACCTCCAGAAGTTGTGTGTTGACACTCTGGGGTTTAAAGTGCATTTGCTTATCAAAGTAGTTTTGTTTTTCTTCAGCATCAATGCACAAATATTTAGTCTACTTCCTCATTGCACTGACTGACAATGCATTAGGCTATTACCGTGTTTGTTTAAATATTTGTGCCCTGCTGTAGGAAGGATTAAGTCACCAAAAGCACCTCAGTCTTTCCAAATTAAACAAGGCGACTTTTACTCCTATACAAATATTGATATTAACCTAGATCACCTATACTCCACACACAGAGACGCATACAAGGCTCTCCCTCGCCCTTCATTTGCCAAATCTGACCATAACTCTATCCTCCTGATTCCTGCATACAAGCAAAATGGCAAACAGGAAGTACCAGAGACGCGCTTAATACGGAAGTGGTCCAATGAAGCAGATGTTAAACTACAGGACTGTTTCACTAGTACAGACTCCAATATGTTCAGGGATGCATCCAAAGACATTGAAGTGTTTACCACATCAGTCACTGGCTTCATTAATAAGTGCATCGACGACGTCGTCCCCACAGTGACCGTACGTATCTCCACCAGAAGCCATGGATTACAGGCAACATTTGAACTGAGCTAAAGGCTAGAGCTGCCACTTTCAAGGAGCGGGACACTAATCCGGACGCTTGTAAGAAATCCCACTATGCCCTCCGACGAACCATCAAACAGGCTAAGCGTCAATACAGGACTAAAATCGAATCCTACTACACCGGCTCTGACGCCGATGTGGCAGGGATTGCAAACTATCACGGATTACAAAGCCGCAAACTGCCAAGTGACGCGAGCCTACCAGACAAGCTAAATGCTTTCTATGTTTGCTTCGAGGCTAGCAACACTGAACCATGCACAAGAGCACCAGTTGTTCCTGACGACTGTGTGATCACGCTCTCTGTATCCAATGTGACTAACACCATTTAACTTCTTATGGGCAGGTGGGATGGTAGCGTCCCACCTGGCCAACAGCCGGGGAAATTGCAGAGCGCGAAATTCAAAAATAACAAATTCAAATATTTAACATTCTTGAAAATATAAGTGTTATACATCAAAATAAAGCTTAACTTCTTGTTAATCCAGCCGCTGTCAGATTTCAAAAATGCTTTACAGCGAAAGCAAATCATGCGGTTATCTGAGGACAGCGCCCCGCATACAAACACATGAAAATCATATTTCAACCAGGCAGGTGCGCCACAAAAGTCAGAAATAGCAATATAATTAATGCCTTACCTTTGATCTTCTGTTGGCACTCCAAAAGGTCCCAGATACATCACAAATGGTACTTTTGTTCGATAATGTCCTTCTTAATGTCCCAAAAATGTCAATTTATTTGGCGCATTTGATTCAGAAATACACCAGTTTCAACTTGCCCAACATGCCAGCAAAGTATCTAATAAGTTACCTGTAAACTTGGTCCAAACATTTCAAACAACGTTCCTAATCCAACCTCCGGTACCCTAAAATGTAAATAATCTATAACATTTAAGACGGAATGAACTGTTTCTAATACCGGATAAAAACAACGTGAAGCGCACTCCAGTTCACGCGCACCAAAACATTAGAGTCCACCTGGAATGACACTTACAATGAATAGGACTACTTCTTCATTTCTCAAAAGAAAAACATCGAACAATTTCTAAAGACTGTTGACATCTAGTGGTAGCCATAGGAACTGCAACCAGGTTCCTAATAAAAAGGGTATCCCATAGAAAACATTTGGAAAATCCTATGACCTCCATTTTTTATGCACTGGCTCTATGCACTGGCTCTATGCACACTCACTGGACTCTACCGACACACTCACACATACTACACTGACACCCCAACACACACATACAAACACTACATACGATAACACACACAAACATGAATATTGACACCACACACAGGCACTCCACACATACACACGCTTCACACTCTTCACATACTGTGCTGCTACTCTGTTTATTATCTATCCTGATTGCCGAGTCACTTTGACTCCTAACTACATGTACATATCATCTCAATTACTTCAACTACCTGGTACCCCTGCACACTGATTCGGTACCGCTACTCCATGTCTATGATCTCGTTATTGTTATTTTATTGTGTTACTATTTCTTTTTTACATTTTTTGCACATTTTGCTTACTTTTGAACTCTGCATTTTTTGGGTAAGGGCTAATAAGTAAGCATTTCACATGCGCCAACTACAACTACACTTTGTTGTAGTCGACGAATGTGACAAATACAATTATATATAATTGAATGTTTTATCCCCATTCTGTTGTAAGATATTTACTGTTGTGAACATTAGTCAAGTTCTTATAATCATAAGAGACACTTTTATAAACATTTCGTAACAGGATTTTAGCGAGGTATTTCAGTCTTCTGAAGAAAAGGGGAGGAATTAGACAACAGAATGAATGTGACCTCTTAGTTCAGTGACGGTTTGGACATATAGGAAGAATGAAATGGAGCTCGGGCAGAGTGGCAGAGTGATGCACTCTAGTGTAGATACCTGGGGCCGTGGCAGGGCCGAGAGAGAGAGGCACAAAAGCCAATTGAAATGGTCCAGTGAGTGCTTTCTTGACATGATGCATTGGCTCATAAGATGTAGGGCCTAGCCTACTGCAACGGTGAACAGACTTTCTTTTAGTAGTTCATGCTATGGCCCTATTTCAGAATGGCTCCCTTTCTGTCAATATTGGATATTTTGAGTGTTTTTTTTTTTTGCCACCGCAAAACACAGCTGCCATCTTACCTGCTTTCTGATTAGCTTGCGTGTAAATCAAACCTAACCCACATTATAGCTCTTCTTGGCATTATTTTGTATTTAGGTACAAGAGCACAGATCATGGTAGAATATATTAAACTGTCAAAGTGATTTTCTTGTGGAAGGGACATTCTGGTTACTGTTGTCTAGGTTCACAAATGGCATCTTCTCTCTATCTGTATACTTTGGAAGGGGTTATGAAATAACGTTACTTAACTGTTTTTTAATATTTTATAAGATTTACTTTATATTACATAAGATGTTAGTGCCAGGGGTACATCCCTAGTAAGGTCAGCCTGTGTAAGGAGCTTCCTTGTTTGATCTGTAGAAACATCTTACACTATATACTGATGAGATTTCTTTTTACTGCTTAGTATGTGACAAGGGTACACTTATATTTATACTTTTTGAAGCGATGAGGCACGCAAAGTTAAGAATTTGTTCTTAACTGACTTGCCTAGTTAAATAAAGGTTAAATACATGTTGTTGTTTTAAACAGACACAGTGTCGATCATGAGACATGAGGCATCATTGCACACGCATGCAGTCTCTGTGGACATCTAGGACTATTTTGAACTGAATTTAAGAAGCTCTATGTGCCTTTATGTTGTTTTCAAGATATCTAGTAAACCATATTTAATCAGACTGATATAGGCTTAGCCAGTAGCCACCAGCTTTCCCATAGGCTTAGCCAGTAGCCACCAGCTTTCCCATAGGTTAGCAAGTCTGATCAGTCTCATCCACAATCCTTCATAAGTTTCTCAAACGAGACACAGTAAACCAACTCTGTCGGCCGAGTCAAGCTGAGCTGCCGTGGAAAAATTCTGAATTCTTTGGAGACGCCAGTTTGTGAGGCAGTCTAGTGGCAGGGGACAAGGCCCTCTTTGAGAGGGAACAGGAGTGGTCTTGTAAAGGGGATCCACTGGCCTCAGCCTACAGAGCAATGAAGCTGTCCAAGGCTGATTAAATATTTAAGGAGTTGGGAAGGAGGTCTCGCTGGTAAGTTAATATTAATGGGTCTTGTGTTGCTCTTCAAGAGGGTGGTTTGGCTCACCTGAAGAGGGACCTTAAGATACTCCTATACAAGTAGGAGAGACTAGCATACAGCGGAAACAGTTTCAAAACTGTTCCAAAATTTCACATCTAGAAAGTATTACTTCTGTTAGGCTTCCCCGTTTCCACCAGTGGGATCTGTATCTATGTCCACTGTCTTGCTTCGTTCACTTCAAGACCTACCAGCTTGTAACCTCACCTTCACCCTGTAACTGGTATCTGCTATGGCAGGTAAAGGAAGACCACAGTAATGCTGAATGCTTTGGAACACTTCCACAAAGAACGTCACTATGAGAAATGTTGCTTGCATCTCATAAAGAGCAATAATGTTTTAAGATCAGTCATGCTCTCGTTTATCTTTAAATTAAGCAGAATAGCCTAGCGGCAGGGTAGCCTAGTGGTTAGAGTATTGGACTAGTAACCAGAAGGTGGCAAGTTCAAACCCTCAAGCTGACAAGGTAAAAATCTGTCGTTCGGCCACTGTTCCTAGGCCGTCATTGAAAATAAGAATTTGTTCTTAACTGACTTGCCTAGTTAAATAAAGGTAAAAATATATATATATAAATTCAAAATATGAAGAGCAAAAGATTAGGACACATTATTTACAGAGCTTTGACCTTAGATCTAACAATAGAGGACGCCCAGTATGATGACCGTCACTGAAGCAAGGTAAACCATGTTCTTATTAAATGGTTTGATTCTGGAGATGAAAGCACTGAACGTAGTGGACAAACCCCAATGTGTGGAAAGAGAGAGAACTGATGTAATCTTGTAGTAGGCTAATCCTGTTACAACCTATTCACAGCCTTTGTTTCACACCTATGTGGGTTTCTGTCATCAGTGACCAATAATAGTCATGCTTTCTGTAGGCCTGCAATGTGTGACCTCTCAGGGGAGAAATCCATGTGCCTCAAATCTATTTTGAATTGGACACATAGCATTGGCAGGTCGGCTCTGTTGGCCTAACTTTGGGAAATGGTGCCAAAGTCAAACAGAGATGGGTTATGGATTGTGTAGTGGAATGCTGAATGCATCATGGTTTGCTGAAGTTGGTCTAATTGTCTTTGTGGAAAAACACTTCCTGGTTATTCTCCAAGAATGTCCTTGGACATCCTTCTTCAGTTTTCTTTCTTTAACTCTACGTATTCATCCGTGACCCAGCACATTCCCTTTGGGAAATACAATCCAAGACGTTTTCAAAACAGAGCCACAGCTTGCGTTTTGCTTGAGTTTTGAGTTTGGGTTTGCTTGAGTTTTGCTTCAAACAGACATTCTGGGCTTGTGGCTTTCCTATCCACTGGTCACTACATCTAAGAACCTAATTTATGTAAGATAACATTACAGTGTTTACTTGTAGTAAAGAACTCAAGAATTTCTTAATGGGCACATAGTAAATGTGGTTCAACTTGTTTGTATTTATGCAAACCTTTTGGCTTTGTAATTGACCTTGAGAGAACTTTCGACAATCAGACCATTTTGATTGATTTTTGATTGAGATCTCTGGATTAGTCATTGTTCTGATTATTTCCACTGCCTTGTGAATGGCGAGCAGCAGTCAGCTGGGTAAGATAATGGAAATGTCAAATAGTGTGAGATGACTGTTTAATTATGTGGTGGTTTAACTGTTAGTGTGGGAGGCGGATATTATTATTGTTTCATATTGGCTCTGCCTCTGATGATGAATGATTGCTGAATGGTCGCTGAATCGATTGATGAATGATTGCTGAATGATTGCTGAATGGTCGCTGAAAGATTGCTGAATGAATGCTGAATGATTGATGAATGAATGCTGAATGATTGATGAATGAATTTTAAAAAAAAGAAAAAATATTTCACCTTTATTTAACCAGGTAGGCTAGTTGAGAACAAGTTCTCATTTACAACTGCTGAATGAATGCTGAATGATTGATTGAATTAATGCTGAATGAGTAATACATGCTGAATGAATGCTGAATGATTGATTGAATTAATGCTGAATGAGTAATAAATGCTGAATGAATGCTGAATGAATGCTGAATGATTGATGAATGAATGCTGAATGAGTAATAAATGCTGAATGAATGCTGAATGATTGCTTCTTGAGGCCTTTACAGTATGATATGTTTTTTTCTTCTTCTCAATACTACACAGATTTCCTTTACTATTAATGCATTTCTAGCAACTAATGTAGCCAGTAAGTGTGTTAATAAAAATGATGATGAAACTCTTGACACGATGCCAAGCACTGTGATGCGGTTTGAAAAAAGTATGAAAATGTATGCACTCACTACTGTAAGTCACACTGGATAAGAGCATCTGCTAAATGACTAAAATGTAACAATATAAAACTGTGATATGGCCTCGGGGATTAAATGACATGAATGGCATTTTAACAAAATAGGCTGTATAATTTGACACAGTGACACATTGACGGTGCTTACCTGTGCCTGTATGTATTCAGAATGTTTTACCTTGCGATTTAACACTCTAGACCAGGTGTTTTGAGCAGGAGCAATATCAAAGAGAAGTGAGGTTTGCGTCATTGGAGAAGTTGCTAAGGTACATGTATCAGCTCAGACCATGGAGAATAATCTAACCCAAAGGGCAGAGAAACCAAGTGAGAAGTACCTCCACCGATTAAAAAAAATACTAATGTTTTTTTAAATAATTGTGCTGAAGGCTTGCAATTAGTTTGTGCACTTAATACTTTTTGGGGATGGCATATTTAATTAACCTTATTGCTGTGAGCCTAAAAGCCTGAGTTGTGTGGTTTTATCAGAAATAAAACCCAATTACCTAAATTTGAAAGCACTGCAAATGTAGGCTGAAGCACTGCAAATGTATGTTTGTGTTTCATCGTGTTATCAGTAAACCCTTCTCACGGCCTTCTCTGGAAACCTTGGTTAACCTACAGCATGACTGCTATCTCAAAGGGAGATTAAGTTCCATATTTGGTGGTGGCTGAACTGTGATCCTCAAATCTCTTCTGTCTACCTGTCTTCTGAAGAAGACCTTGTGGTGACAAGGCAACCACCGAGCAGATAGAACATTTCACTTCTCCTTTCTCTGGCAGCTATGACAGCAGAAATCGAGAAAGGAAACTGGTCCAGGTCTGTGCTCCTAGCTAAACAGTCCCATCTGTGTAACAAGATAGCAGGGTATAGGCAGGCAGGGCAGGGAGGGGGACTGGGTTGCCCATGCAGACCTTGAGGATCACAAAATGGTGGATGACCGTCCAATGCCACTGAGCCACTGATACTTCCCTGTTCTCTCTGTTTTGCTCTGCAGTGGGTGCTCTATGAAATGGAGTTCTCTGTCTCTGCGTAGCTAGCTCTGTTCACCCAATCTCTGCTCTGCTGGTCTCTCTGTGATGCAGAAGATAATTCTGTCAGGCCAGAGGGAGCAGCCAGCCAAGTGAGGTGACTCTGTTAAAGCAGGTTGAGCAATATTCTGATTAGACATTGAACCATAGCCATGCATGGCAAGAAGGATCCAGAGTGCTGAGACTTATCTAGCTTAGCTGCCTTCAAACCAAACCTACAGGGTTTTAAGGATTTAATATGCTATGTTTTGTTGCTTTTGTTGATTGCTTTTCCTTTCGGTTTGAAGGTTTGAAGGTCACACAGTCAGATGGTGAAATGATAATGGCTTCACTTTTGATTAATCCAGAAATGTTTGTTATTGAATGTAACCTCTTGTATGTGGTACTCCCTGACAAAGGCCATTTCATTATATGAATAGTTCCTTGGTTCTCCTTTCTTTTTGAAAGCCAACTGTACTTTTGCTTCAGGAAATGTTAATGTTAGTAGAATATTAAACTAGCACATTGTATATGATTAGATCGTATCAGCCATGTTTGTGATGCTTTCTAACATGAGGAAATACCCAGCTTGCTAGATGACATTAGAGGGACAGCTATGGGAGAACATTCTTCTTGATCTGCAGTTCCATTGTCTCCTGCTTGTGCAGGAGGGGCCATTGTCTCCTGCTTGTGCAAGAGGGGCCATTATCTCCTGCTTGTGCAAGAGGGGCCATTGCTCTTGAGTGCTCTGTCACAACCACCCTTTTTAGAATCAGTGGAGCAACAATAGAAGCTTTCTATAAGAGACAAAGGCTACGCTATCCTCGGAGCAAGGTTGTACTGTGCCATGATGTGCTCTTTGATGGCTTTGATGGAAAGACAAAATGGGAAATGGTTTGGTCGGCAGGCAGGCAGTAGGCTTGGCCGGCCCCGTACAGAAGAAGAAAGCGATGTGGTCATATTAAGTAATAATGCTAGCTGAGCGTTAGCTAGCTCGGGTGACGTCAGGTAAACCATCTGTCATCTGAGGCTGACTGGCGGTGAATTGATTTGTTTGTTATTACTCCAAGATCCATTCAAATGTTGTTGAACAAGAAGATTGCAGATAAATATTTCTGGGGACGGAGAGCTGTTGCTCCATAAACATAGGCGTGTATGTGAAATGGAGCCCTATCCCCTTTATAGTGCACCCTTATTAACTAGGGCCCATTCATACATTAGCTAAGGTCAGTCAAACAGTGAAATATCTACCCGTGTAGATTAGAAGCGGGGCTTCAGTTGGGTGTTCTCTGTCTGAGAAGCTTCGTGTTAGTTCGTTAATGGTTGACCTAGTTCAGCTCCATATGCCATATGCTTCCTGGAACACATTTCATCTAAAATAAAAGCCATTATGGTGGTGTTGGTGGTGGAGAAGATTACTGTAATATACAATCATCTAATTTAGTAATGTTTCAAGCCAAGGCATCATAATAAGAAAACACTTTGCAACTAATTTAGAAAATGTTGTAAAATATTGAATTATGATGATCCTGATCTATCCATAGTGGTTGATTTGATTCATCATCCAGCCAAACTGTGGTTTTAACATTAGCTAGATTAAGTCCTTTTAATAGATTAATCACTAAATGGTTAACTTATGTCACCACGGTTCAGACATCTCATACTCAAAACTATGAGCCTGGGTTGATGTCACCTCCACCACAACTAGCAGCTGCCCCACCGGGTAGAGAGAGATTCACTGGGAGATGACTATGTCTGGCTGATGTTACCTCATATGGCCCATGATACCAGCAGTGCTGTGTCTGTAATGGCATACTATTCCCTATAGGGCACTACTGGTCAGTTTAGTGCACTACATAGGGAATAGGGTGCCATTTTGGACACACACTAGTTGATATATGTTGAACGACATGGTGCTTTTTCTACTAAATATTTCCCGTTTTGAATATAATAATAGGGCCGGCTGCCTCATCGATCAGCCAGGTGGAATCAATTCTTCATGTCTGTGTGTTTTCAGACACTTCCTCAAATGAGCAGAGCCACATGATCAAATCCTTTAAGGAAGGTTTGTCCTCTTATGACGATGAGTGAATAGAACAGAGGGAATAGAATAAACAGTAATTGTTTTCCTCACCGTTGTGAACCGAGTACTGGCTAATCTCCGGAAATGTGTAGAAATGTGGAATATTGATAAATGGATATAGGAGAACAATTTGTGGATATTATGTTTTTTTCTTCTTCAGGTAAGTATTTTGTTTCAAACAGGGTTCGCACAAGTTGCTTGATGTACTTGAATTTGGTACTCTGAAATTCAAGTACTGGAATACCTTGAAAATCAGACATTTTCTCAAGTTGGTACTTTAAAAGTACTTGAATTAAAAAGAGAGAACAGAAAATGATCACATATGTTAATATGAAAAATAGTAGAAATGTATTGGTCTTGTAAAGCAGATGTCCTCACGTGTTTCGCACTCTGGTTTCCAGGCGAGCTTGCTCATTCCACCCACACTGCCACTCAGCCAGGTAGGTACAGAACTGACTGATTAGGCACGCTCCAAACGTCACATCGATAGCTAAAATGCCAGACAAATGTAGATTCAATTTTGCCTGGCAGGATATTGACATTTATGAATGTTTTTTTCCAGATTCAACCAGGGATGTAGTGGAGGGTAAACACACGTAAAAGCTGTTTACACAGCTTTTTATTTGTGAAATAGCATTTACTCACCTTTTTATTTAGTTATTATATTATTATATTATTGCATTCCCAACGTTGATCAACGCTCAAAGGCTTCTTGATCTGAGTTATAATTGTGCCGACCTCTGCGAACGAGTTGAATGCTCGTTATGTTTGCCTGCTCCCCCTGGATTTGCCTTGTTAGCAGCACATTCACTCTTCACTCTGTCCAACGGGAAATTCCGCACACGACATAGGCCGAGAGGTGAAACAAACTACCTCAGCCCAGATCAGTGGCAAGTAGCAGAGACACCGCTGACGGTGGGAATTATTTTAACATCTCTCGACTTCTGCCGTGAAACACACATCCCCGTGTAAATAGATATTTCAGTCAGATGTCTAGCTAGCTAGCTAGCTCAAGGGATCTGGCTGTTAGCCAGGTAGCTAGCTATAACTAGCTGGCTAAAAGGATGACGTTAGAAGCTAATGTTGAACGGAGCTTGACCTCAGCAGGAGAGTTGACTGAAATTAAGCTAGCTATAGTCAAAAGATGGGCAACTATAAGTTCTCATAACAAAATACCTTTTCTTTATAGAGAGTAGTGAGACAGACAGTGGTGAGTCGGGCTGCAATGAAGGAGGCAAAGGAGATACACAGAGAGTGGAAGCATTGTAGCAAGCAGGGGGAGAAGGTAGTAGTACACTGGTTCCCAAACTTGGGATCCGGGACCCATGTGGGGTCTCCTAAAATTTAAATTGGGTCCCAAGAGAGAGTCTTTAATCTTATCATACACATGAATAACTTGTTTATCTTCAAATGGGTATAGAATACAACCTTTTAGAGTCAAGTAAGGGCCTTTGTCAGAATTCACTTTCATGTCATATTTTGGGACAGCCTGTGGGGCCTAAAATGTTGTGAAATTTAAAGACAATTTAAACATAAAGACAATTTAACAAACTCAGCAAAAAAGAAACATCCCTTTTTCAGGACCCTGTCTTTCAAAGATAATTTGTAAAAATCCAAAAAACTTCACAGATCTTCATTGTAAAGGGTTTCAACACTGTTTCCCATGCTTGTTCAATGAACCATAAACAATTCATGAACATGCACCCGTGGAACGGTCGTTAAGACACTAACAGCTTAGAGACGGTAGGCGATTAAGGTCACAGTTATGAAAACGTAGGACACTAAAGAGGCCGTTCTACTGACTATGAAAAACACCAAATGAAAGATTCACAGGGTCCCTGCGTGAACGTGCCTTAGGCATGCTGCAAGGAGGCATGAGGACTGCAGATGTGGCCAGGGAAATCAATTGCAATGTTCGTACTGTGAGATGCCTAAGACAGCGCTACAGGGAGACAGGACGACAGCTGATCGTCCTTGCAGTGGCAGGCCACATGTAACAACACCTGCACAGGATCGGTACATCCGAACATCACACCTGCGGGACAGATACAAGATGGTAACATCAACTGCCCGTGTTACACCAGGAACGCACAATCCCTCCTTCAGTGCTCAGACTTTCCGCAATAGGCTGAGAGAGGCTGGACTTGTAGGTCTGTTGTAAGGCAGGTCCTCACCAGACATCACCGGCAACAACATCACCCATGGGCACAAACCCACCATCGCTGGACCAGACAGGACTGGTTTTGTCTCACCAGGGGTGATGGTCGGATTCGCGTTTATCGTAGAAGGAATGAGCGTTACACCGAGGCCTGTACTCTGGAGCGGGATCGATTTGGAGGTGGAGGGTCCGTCATGGTCTGGGGCGGTGTGTCACAGCATCATCGGACTGAGCTTGTTGTCATTGTAGGCAATCTCAATGCTGTGCGTTACAGGGAAGACATCCTCCTCCCTCATGTGGTACCCTTCCTGCAGGCTCATCCTGACATGGCCCTCCAGCATGACAATGCTACCACGAGCAGAACGAGCAGTATGGCTGATTTCCTGCAAGACAGGAATGTCAGTGTTCTGCCGTGGCCAGCGAGAGCCCGGCTCTCAACCCCATTGAGCACGTCTGGAACCTGTTGGATCGGAGGGTGAGGGCTAGGGCCATTGCCCCCAGAAATGTCCGGGAACTTGCAGGTGCCTTGGTGGAAGAGTGGGGTAACATCTCACAGCAAGAACTGGGAAATCTGGTGCAGTCCATGAGGAGGAGATGCACTGCAGTACTTAATGCAGCTGGTGGCCATACCAGATACTAACTGTTACTTTTGATTTTGACCCCCCCCTTTTTGTTCAGGGACACATTATTCCATTTATGTTAGTCACATGTCTGTGGAACTTGTTCAGTTTATGTCTCAGTTGTTGAATCTTGTTATGTTCATACAAATATTTACACGTTAAGTTTGCTGAAAATAAACGTAGTTGACAGTGAGAGGACGTTTCTTTTTTTGCTGAGTTTATTATGTACACTGAACAAAAATATAGACTCAACATGCAAGAATTACAAAGATTTACTGAATTATTGTTCATATATGGGGTGGCAGGCCAGCAGGTAGCCTAGTGGTTAGAGCGTTGGGCCAGTAACCGAAAGGTTGCTAGATCGAATCCCGAGCTGACAGGGTAAAAATCTGTCATTCTGCCCCTGAACATGGCAGTTAACCCACTGTTCCTAGGCTGTCATTGTAAATAAGAATTTGTTCTTAACTTGCTTGCCTAGTTAAATAAAGGTTAAGGAAATCGGTCAACATCATCAGTCCTGGCTTACCACTCATGTATATAGTAAATAAGTAGTGAAACATGTATTATTGAGTAGAACTTGTAAGGTAGTGATGAATAGTAAGTTAATTGGTTAGAGGTTGTGGTAATATACTGCTATCGGTTGGTGACTAGAAACAATTGCATAATAGGAACTGTTACAAATTGATGGTCCATGGAAATAAGTATTAAACCCTGTTCAAAACGGTCTACTTCTCAACAATCCCAGAATGGACTTGGTATTAGTATGGGTTTAGCATTAGTATGGGCTTAGTATTAGTATGGGCTTAGTTTTAGTATGGGCTTAGTATGGGTTTAGCATTAGTATGGGGTTAGTATTAGTATGGGTTTAGTATTAGTATGGGTTTAGTATTAGTATGGGCTTAGTATGGGATTAGTATGGGTTTGGTATCAGTATGGGTTTAGTATTAGTATGGGGTTAGTATTAGTATGGGATTAGTATGGGTTCGGTATTAGTATGGGGTTAGTGTTATTATGGGTTTAGTATGGGTTTGGTATCAGTAGGGGTTTAGTATTAGTATGGGGTTAGTATTAGTATGGGATTAGTATGGGTTTGGTATGCGTTTGGTATCAGTAGGGGTTTAGTATTAGTATGGGGTTAGTGTTATTATGGGTTTAGTATGGGTTTGGTATCAGTAGGGGTTTAGTATTAGTATGGGGTTAGTGTTATTATGGGTTTAGTATCAGTAGGGGTTTAGTATTAGTATGGGGTTAGTGTTATTATGGGTTTAGTATCAGTATGGGTTTAGTATTAGTATCAGTATGGGTTTAGTATTAGTATCAGTATGGATTTAGTATTAGTATCAGTATGGGTTTAGTATTAGTATCAGTATGGGTTTAGTATTAGTATGGATTTGGTATTAGTATGGGGTTAGTGTTATTATGGGTTTAGTATCAGTATGGGTTTAGTATTAGTATCAGTATGGGTTTAGTATTAGTATCAGTATGGGTTTAGTATTAGTATAGTATTAGTGTGGCTTTAGTATTAGTATGGGTTTGGTATTAGTATTAGTTTTAGTATGGGTTCAGAATTAGAATGGTATCAGTATGGCTTTAGTATTATTACTGTTTTAGTATCAGTATGGCGTTAGTATTAGTATAGTATCAGTATGGCGTTGGTATTAGTATGGATTTAGTATCAATATGGATTTAGTATCAATATGGATTTAGTATTAGTATGTGTTTAGCATCAGTATGGATTTAGCATCATTATGGATTTAGCATCGGTATGGGTTTAGTATTAGTATGGATTTAGCATCAGTATGAGTTTAGTATTAGTATACATTTTGTATTAGTATGCACACATTAATTATACAGTATGAGTAACAGTTTAATTGTAGCTAGGCTACTAAAGTGTGGGGCACTGGGCCTGTATTTCGGAGTGTGGGCACTGGGCCTGTATTTCGGAGTGTGGGCACTGGGCCTGTATTTCGGAGTGTGGGCACTGGGCCTGTATTTCGGAGTGTGGGCACTGGGCCTGTATTTCGGAGTGTGGGCACTAGGCCTGTATTTCGGAGAGTGGGCACTAGGCCTGTATTTCGGAGTGTGGGCACTGGGCCTGTATTTCGGAGTGTGGGCACTGGGCCTGTATTTCGGAGTGTGGGCACTGGGCCTGTATTTCGGAGTGTGGGCACTGGGCCTGTATTTCGGAGTGTGGGCACTGGGCCTGTATTTCGGAGTGTGGGCACTGGGCATGGGTTTTGGGGCGTGGGCCACTGGGCATGGGTTTTGCGGCGTGGGGCACTGGCCCTGGGCTTTGGGGCGTGGGCCACTGGGCATGGGTTTTGCGGCGTGGGCCACTGGGCCTGGGTTTTGCGGCGTGGGCCACTTGGCCTGGGTTTTGGGGCGTGGGCCACTGGGCATTGGTTTTGGGGCGTGGGCCACTGGGCCTGGGTTTTGGGGCGTGGGCCACTGGGCATGGGTTTTGGGGAGTGGGGCAATGGAGTTTTATGTATAGCTTGCCTACATAAGTAACATTTAATGGAAAACGCAGTGCAGGTTGTTTATGACGTAACTACATACACTGGAAAACAAAGGCCAAACAAAGGTTGTTTATGACGTTCTTACCTTTGGAGAATTGTTGTGTGATGTTAACTGTCACTGTCTCCCATAGATGGAGAGGAACAGTTACATACATGCATTTCCACAAACATTAATGACATCACACTTGCGCAGACCCACATCTTTCCACGGTATCCACACCCAATAGATTTCAGTTGTTCAAACACAATTCCACTTTAACATTATAGGGTATTGTGTGTAGGCCAGTGGGGGGGAAAAATCGGAATTTAATCAATTTTAAATTCAGGCAGTAACACAACAAAATGCAGAACAAGTCCAGGGGTGTGAATACTTTCTGAAGGCTCTGAACTTCCATATTTAAAAAATATATATTTTTACCGTGGGGTCATAGAGCAAAAGACAGAGTATCTCCTTTCCATAAGATCGTATTAGTTTGTAGCCCAAATGGTTTGGACTCTACAGACAGAAGTTGGCACGTTGGCGCTACTGAGTGCAGATGAGTCCCGTGGGGCTTGTGAGGGTCGTAGAGAAAAACGGAGAACGTTCTGACGCTAAGGACGTTTTCGTGAGAAGATACTATGTATGTAGTATAGCCAAAATGATCCGTTTGAACTAGAGATTAGTTAGTTATTTTGGTTGCTTGCATAACCTTTGTGTGCACAGTGGGGGGCACCAGTCCCATTTTGAACCAAAATAACTAGCAAAGCATGCGTTTGGAGATCCTTTGGAGACCCTTTTTAGGTAACAGGCCCATGACATACTCAGCACAGACTTACCAATGCTAGCTAAGGTGATATGTGATTTAGGAGCTTCTCTCCTCAAGTGTGCAACTTAGAAACAGGAGAGCAGCCCTGGGTCTGATAGTCTCGTCCGTTCAACATAAATAATGCACTTAGAATGTGATTGTAATTATATCAAGAATGTAAGGGGTCAAGTGTGAAAAATGGCATCCAATGCCACAGCCAGAAATACAACACAGTGCAGCCGATTCGCTAACAGACTGGTGTCCGTTGGGCCTTTCTTTTATACCAAGGCACAGTGATGCATAATGTATTCCCTGTTCTCTTCCCTCGTCATGGCACCAGGGACACCTCTGACATTATAGAATAGAGACCTACACTAGGCCTACCTAACGATCATGTCAATTATTGTCATAAAGGCTGTGCTGGCCTGTTTTTACATGTATTATAAAACAGTAGCCTAATAAACTGCATGTTTTTCCGACTCGTAGTGGGAGGACCAAAAGCCATGTATTTACGTCCACAGGAGATCATGGATTAGGGTGTGGTTCAATACAGTTGGACCCTTTCAACACAACCTAACATAAGTTTGATTTGAGTTTTTTCCCTAATAAAGCATTTTTAATATTCACATTTTCCCAGCGGTGGTGTGTTTCCACCAAACAGACTTGTTTCAGATCAAAATCAATGTGTGATGACGTAGTGCAACCCGGACATAGATGGTCCATGAATCGGCATATGCGAATACCAGTAGATTACCTTTAAAACAATGGTCGGACATCTTGGATGCAGTCTCCAGTTTTGATTATACCTCAGTGTTCCGGACCCCACTGGATGTTCTTTACCATAATAACTCTAAGAGCATGTTGTGATAAGTGTTATTTACCATAATAACTGTAAGAGCACGTTGTGATACGTGTTATTTACCATAATAACTGTAAGAGCACGTTGTGATACGTGTTATTTACCATAATAACTGTAAGAGCACGTTGTGATACGTGTTATTTACCATAATAACTGTAAGAGCACGTTGTGATACTGTAGCCTATATGTTCTTTACCATAACCGTAAGAGCTTGTGTTGTGTCATTGTATATCGATAACGTCATCGCCGGTTGGGGCGTGTCTCTTTTAAGTGTACAGTTTCATCTCCAGCTGCAAGGAGATTAAGCTTTGACACGATGAAACAACTTGCTATAAAGGGTAAATTCCGCCACTTTATAACCAGTTATTATCCTGTTAGTATATACGCAGTACTTTAAGATTTGATACACATTTTGATCTTTTATCACATTTATTTGCAACTTATGGTGGAAAATAAGTATTTGGTCAATAACAAAAGTTTATCTCAATACTTTGTTATATACCCTTTGTTGGCAATGACAGAGGTCAAACATTTTCTGTAAGTCTTCACAAGGTTTTCACACACTGTTGCTGGTATTTTGGCCCATTCCTCCATGCAGATCTCCTCTAGAGCAGTGATGTTTTGGGGCTGTTGCTGGGCAACACGGACTTTCAACTCCCTCCAAAGATTTTCTATGGGGTTGAGATCTGGAGACTGGCTAGGCCACTCCAGGACCTTGAAATGCTTCTTACGAAGCCACTCCTTCGTTGCCCGGGCGGTGTGTTTGGGATCATTGTCATGCTGAAAGACCCAGCCACGTTTCATCTTCAATGCCCTTGCTGATGGAAGGAGGTTTACACTCAAAATCTCACGATACATGGCCCCATTCGTTCTTTCCTTTACACGGATCAGTCGTCCTGGTCCCTTTGCAGAAAAACAGCCCCAAAGCATGATGTTTCCACCCCCATGCTTCACAGTAGGTATGGTGTTCTTTGGATGCAACTCAGCATTCTTTGTCCTCCAAACACGACGAGTTGAGTTTTTACCAAAAAGTTATATTTTAGTTTCATCTGACCATATGACATTCTCCCAATCTTCTTCTGGATTATCCAAATGCTCTCTAGCAAACTTCAGATGGCCCTGGACATGTACTGGCTTAAGCAGGGGGACACGTCTGGCACTGCAGGATTTGAGTCCCTGGCAGCGTAGTGTGTTACTGATGGTAGGCTTTGTTACTTTGGTCCCAGCTCTCTGCAGGTCATTCACTAGGTTCCCCCGTGTGGTTCTGGGACTTTTGCTCACCGTTCTTGTGATCATTTTCACCCCACGGGGTGAGATCTTGCGTGGAGCCCCAGATCGAGGGAGATTATCAGTGGTCTTGTATGTCTTCCATTTCCTAATAATTGCTCCCACAGTTGATTTCTTCAAACCAAGCTGCTTACCTATTGCAGATTCAGTCTTCCTAGCCTGGTGCAGGTCTACAATTTTGTTTCTGGTGTCCTTTGACAGCTCTTTGGTCTTGGCCATAGTGGAGTTTGGAGTGTGACTGTATGAGGTTGTGGACAGGTGTCTTTTATATTGATAACAAGTTCAAACAGGTGTCATGAATACAGGTAATGAGTGGAGGACAGAGGAGCCTCTTAAAGAAGAAGTTACAGGTCTGTGAGAGCCAGAAATCTTGCTTGTTTGTAGGTGACCAAATACTTATTTTCCACCATAATTTGCAAATAAATTCATTAAAAATCCTATTTTCTGGATTTTTTTTCTCATTTTGTCTGTCATAGTTGAAGTGTACCTATGATGAAAATTACAAGCCTCTCTCATCTTTTTAAGAGGGAGAACTTGCACAATTGGTGGCTGACTAAATACTTTTTTGCCCCACTGTATAAACATAACCTGGAAGGCCACTCAGCAAGGAAGAAGCCACTACTCCAAAACCTCCATAAAAAAACAGACTACGGTTTGCAACTGCACATGGGAACAAATATCATACTTTTTGGAGAAATGTCCTCTGGTCTGATGAAACAAAAATAGAATTGTTGGCCATAATGACCATCGTTATGTTTGGAGGAAAAAGGGGGAGGCTTGCAAGCCAAAGAACACCATCCCAACCTTGAAGCACGGGGGTGGCAGCATCATGTTGTGGGGGTGCTTTGCTGCAGGAGGAACTGGTGCACTTCACAAAATAGATGGCTCATGAGGATGTAAAATTATTTGGATATGTTGAAGCAACATCTCAAGACGTCAGTCAGGAAGTTAAAGCTTGGTCGCACATGGGTCTTCCAAAAGGACAATGACCCCAAGCATACTTCCAAAGTTGTGGCAAAATGGCTTAAGGACAACAAAGTCAAGGTGTTGGAGTAGCCATCACAAAGCCCTGACCTCAATCCTATAGAAAATATGAGGGCAGAACTGAAAATTGTGTGCGATCAAGGAGGCCTACAAACCTGACTCAATTACACCAGCTCTGTCAGGAGGACAACTTGTTGTGGGAAGCTTGTGGAAGGCTTCCCGAAATGTTTGATCCAAGTTAATACACAGAGTGTGTCTATATATAGAAAAATACAAATTGGGGTAATTTTCTTGCTGGAAAATCCATTTGCGGCCAAGTTTCATCCTCCTGGCAGAGGCAACCAGGGTTTTGGCAAAAATGTCCTGGTACTTGATAAAATTCATGATGCAGTTGACCTTAACAAGGGCCCCAGGGCCCAGGGCCCAGAAGCCCCATAATATCAAAGATCATCCCTACTGTAAAATATGGTGGTGGAAGTATTTTTTGCACATGCATTGTTATTTTGAAGGCCAAACCCAGCATTGGTGTGCGTGGCCAAACGGCTCTATTTCATGTCATCTGACAATTGCACCGCCTGGAGTTTGATAAACTGTATTGGCACTAAGATTAGAACCGGTGCTATGTTTATATGACATGGAAAAAAGAGCTCTTTGGCCACACAAAATGGTGGGTTTTGCCTTCGAAAGAACAATGCATATACAGACAATATTAATATTCCACTTAATTCCTTTGACCTATGAGGCAATTTTATAGGTGGCAGACTCTTGCTTGTAACATTCATTCTGGTTTAGATATATGAAAGGACAACATGTTGAACCGTTAGGTCTGAAGTCTGAAGCTGTCTAGTGGTAGTCTTGTTTTTTCCATATTCATTCTGAAAGCCATGGGTTGAATATATAAATATTTGATTCATAAGGTCAGAAGTAATAAGCCTGAAGCTCAAAGTCTAAATCTTGTTTTTTGTTGACATTGCCTAGTCTTCATTGTACCATATTCATTCTGAAAGTTATATTTTGAATATATGACAATTACCTTAACATATGAACCCATATGATGTTCTGAAGAATCTGGATCTGTACAATGTTGACATAGATAAAGTGGCAGCTGTGGGAGAGATCTTCTAGAGGCAGTGACAGAGAGCTGTGGGAGAGTGCTTTTACATGAAGTGTCCGAGATTTTTGGGAGAGAGCTTCTAGAGGAAGTGTCAGAGATCTTCTAGATGAAGTGACAGATATCCTAGATGAAGTGTCAGAGATTTGTTGGAGAGAGCTTCTAGATGAAGTGACAGATATCCTAGATGAAGTGTCAGAGATCTTCTAGATGAAGTGACAGATATCCTAGATGAAGTGTCAGAGAGCTTCTAGATGAAGTGTCAGAGAGCTTCTAGATGAAGTGTCAGAGATTTGTTGGAGAGAGCTTCTAGATGAAGTGACAGATATCCTAGATGAAGTGTCAGAGAGCTTCTAGATGAAGTGTCAGAGAGCTTCTAGATGAAGTGTCAGAGAGCTTCTAGATGAAGTGTCAGAGATTTGTTGGAGAGAGCTTCTAGATGAAGTGACATATATCCTAGATGAAGTGTCAGAGAGCTTCTAGATGAAGTGACATATATCCTAGATGAAGTGTCAGAGAGCTTCTAGATGAAGTGACAGATATCCTAGATGAAGTGTCAGAGAGCTTCTAGATGAAGTGACAGATATCCTAGATGAAGTGTCAGAGCTTCTAGATGAAGTGTCAGAGAGCTTCTAGATGAAGTGACAGATATCCTAGATGAAGTGTCAGAGATCTTCTAGATGAAGTGACATATATCCTAGATGAAGTGTCAGAGAGCTTCTAGATGAAGTGACATATATCCTAGATGAAGTGTCAGAGATCTTCTAGATGAAGTGACATATATCCTAGATGAAGTGTCAGAGAGCTTCTAGATGAAGTGACATATATCTTAGATGAAGTGTCAGAGAGCTTCTAGATGAAGTGACAGATATCCTAGATGAAGTGTCAGAGAGCTTCTAGATGAAGTGTCAGAGATTTGTTGGAGAGAGCTTCTAGATGAAGTGACATATGTCCTAGATGAAGTGTCAGAGAGCTTCTAGATGAAGTGACATATATCCTAGATGAAGTGTCAGAGATCTTCTAGATGAAGTGACATATATCCTAGATGAAGTGTCAGAGAGCTTCTAGATGAAGTGACAGATATCCTAGATGAAGTGTCAGAGATCTTCTAGATGAAGTGTCAGATATTTGTTGGAGAGAGCTTCTAGATGAAGTGACATATATCCTAGATGAAGTGTCAGAGAGCTTCTAGATGAAGTGACATATATCCTAGATGAAGTGTCAGAGAGCTTCTAGATGAAGTGACATATATCCTAGATGAAGTGTCAGAGAGCTTCTAGATGAAGTGACATATATCCTAGATGAAGTGTCAGAGAGCTTCTAGATGAAGTGACAGATATGCTAGATGAAGTGTCAGAGAGCTTCTAGATGAAGTGTCAGATCTTCTAGATGAAGTGACAGATATCCTAGATGAAGTGTCAGAGAGCTTCTAGATGAAGTGACATATATCCTAGATGAAGTGTCAGAGAGCTTCTAGATGAAGTGACATATATCCTAGATGAAGTGTCAGAGAGCTTCTAGATGAAGTGACAGATATGCTAGATGAAGTGTCAGAGAGCTTCTAGATGAAGTGTCAGATCTTCTAGATGAAGTGACAGATATCCTAGATGAAGTGTCAGAGAGCTTCTAGATGAAGTGACATATATCCTAGATGAAGTGTCAGAGAGCTTCTAGATGAAGTGACATATATCCTAGATGAAGTGTCAGAGAGCTTCTAGATGAAGTGTCAGAGAGCTTCTAGATGAAGTGTCAGAGAGCTTCTAGATGAAGTGACATATATCCTAGATGAAGTGTCAGAGATCTTCTAGATGAGGTGTCAGAGAGCTTCTAGATGAAGTGTCAGAGAGCTTCTAGATGAAGTGTCAGAGAGCTTCTAGATGAAGTGTCAGAGAGCTTCTAGATGAAGTGTCAGAGAGCTTCTAGATGAAGTGTCAGAGAGCTTCTAGATGAAGTGTCAGAGAGCTTCTAGATGAAGTGACATATATCCTAGATGAAGTGTCAGAGATCTTCTAGATGAGGTGTCAGAGAGCTTCTAGATGAAGTGTCAGAGAGCTTCTAGATGAAGTGACAGATATCCTAGATGAAGTGTCAGAGAGCTTCTAGATGAAGTGTCAGAGAGCTTCTAGATGAAGTGACATATATCCTAGATGAAGTGTCAGAGAGCTTCTAGATGAAGTGTCAGAGAGCTTCTAGATGAAGTGTCAGAGAGCTTCTAGATGAAGTGTCAGAGATTTGTTGGAGAGAGCTTCTAGATGAAGTGACATATATCCTAGATGAAGTGTCAGAGAGCTTCTAGATGAAGTGACATATATCCTAGATGAAGTGTCAGAGAGCTTCTAGATGAAGTGACAGATATCCTAGATGAAGTGTCAGAGAGCTTCTAGATGAAGTGACATATATCCTAGATGAAGTGTCAGAGAGCTTCTAGATGAAGTGACAGATATCCTAGATGAAGTGTCAGAGAGCTTCTAGATGAAGTGTCAGAGAGCTTCTAGATGAAGTGACATATATCCTAGATGAAGTGTCAGAGAGCTTCTAGATGAAGTGTCAGAGAGCTTCTAGATGAAGTGTCAGAGAGCTTCTAGATGAAGTGTCAGAGAGCTTCTAGATGAAGTGTCAGAGAGCTTCTAGATGAAGTGTCAGAGAGCTTCTAGATGAAGTGTCAGATTTGTTGGAGAGAGCTTCTAGATGAAGTGTCAGAGATTTGTTGGAGAGAGCTTCTAGATGAAGTGTTAGATTTGTTGGAGAGATATTCCAGATGAAGTGTCAGAGAGCTTCTAGATGAAGTGTCAGAGATCTGGTTTCTGTCAATTTGGTTGTATGTTTGTTATTTGTAAGCCTTTTCAAATATTGAATGATAATTTATTAATCTCTTGTGTTGTGTCATCTCTCATGGACAACAATAGATTGATGTCCATGAGAGATGACACAACATAATAATCAATAACGTTCTCAATCAATCCAGGATTAATAATTGAGGATCTCTACACCTCCATAACATGTCTGTAGTGTGTTATCAGTTAAATGTGGCCACATAATTTAATCTGCATCTTCCCTTGCCTGCCTCTCCTGTATACTGCATGAGATGGTGGATTGGTTGAGACCAGACCGACCAACGGTTAAGAACAAAACCTCTGTACTCTTAATCAGCTTAATGCTGGCTTATTCAAAGGCCCTCTTTCAGACAGGGCAGCTGCTGCCGCCAGGCCGGGCCCAGTTTGAGTAGAGGGTGTGACTGCTGGCAGGCCTCGCCGATGCAGAGAGACTGGTTGGTGATTAACAAATGTCAGTAGACTTTGGAATTTGGGGAGCAGAGTCAGGTGGCAGGGTCATGCTGGCCTGTTTTCCCTATCTTCCTCCCTTCTTTCCTCACTCCTCTCTTCCTCCCATCTTCCTCTCCTCTCGTCCTCCCCTCTCTTCCTCACTCCTCTCCACTAGAGGTCGACCGATTATGATTTTCCGATACCGATTATTGGAGGACCAATAAAGCCGATACCGAATAATCTGACAATTTTTTAAAATTTGATTTGTAATAATGACAATTACAACAATACTGAATGAACACTTATTTTAACTTAATATAATACATCAATAAAATCAATTTAGCCTCAAGTAAATAATGAAACATGTTCAATTTGGTTTAAATAATGCAAAAACAAAGTGTTGGAGAAGAAAGTAAAAGTGCAATATGTGCTATGTAAGAAAGCTAACATTTCAGTTCCTTGCTCAGAACATATGAAAGCTGGTGGTTCCTTTTAACATGATTCTTCAATATTCCCAGGTAAGAAGTTTTAGGTTGAAGTTATTATCGGAATTATAGGACTATTTCCCTCTATACCATTTGTATTTCATTAACCTTTGACTATTAGATGTTCTTATAGGCACTTTAGTTTTGCCAGTGTAAAAGTATTGCTTCCGTCCCTCTCCTCGCTCCTCCCTGGGGTCGAACCAGCAACACAACGACAACAGCCACCATCGAAGCAGCATTACCCATGCAGAGCAAGGGGAACAACTACTAGAAGGCTCAGAGCGAGTGACGTTTGAAACGCTATTAGCGTGCTCTAACTAGCTAGCCATTTCACTTCGGTTACACCAGCCTCATCTCGGGAGTTGATAGGCTTGAAGTCATAAACAGCGCAATGCTTGACGCACAACGTAGAGCTGCTGGCAAAACGCACGAAAGTGCTGTTTGAATTAATGTTTACGAGCCTGCTTCTGCCTACCACTGCTCAGTCAGATACTTAGATACTTGTATGCTTGTATGCTCAGTCAGATTATATGCAACGCAGAACACGCTAGATAATATCTAGTAATATCATCAACCATGTGTAGTTAACTAGTGATTGTGATTGATTGTTTTTTATAAGATAAGTTTAATGGTAGCTAGCAACTTACTTTGGCTTACTGCATTCGCGTAACAGGCAGTGTCCTTGTGGAGTGCAACGAGAGAGAGGCAGGTCGTTATGGCGTTGGACTAGTTAACTGTAAAGTTGCAAGGTTGGATCCCACTAGCTGACAAGAGGAAAATCTGTCGTTCTGCCCCTGAATGAGGCAGTTAACCCACCGTTCCTAGGTCGTCAATGAAAATAAGAATGTGTTCTTAACTGACTTGCCTAGTTAAATAAAGGTGTAAAAAATAAAAAAAAATAATAATCTGCAAATCGGCGCCCACAAATACTGATTTCCGATTGTTATGAAAACTTGAAATCGGCCCTAATGATTCGGCCATTCCGATTAATCGGTCGACCTCTACTCTCCAACCCTCTTCTCTGGCTCTTCAAGCCAAAGACTGCAGATGTTTCTCCGAGCTCTGAAAAAAAGAAGTTCAGACATGTTAAGACCTCCTTGTGGGGCTTAGTTGGCAATTTCAAAATATTTTTTCTCTTCCCAATTTGTTTTAAAGAAGCTGGTGTGGTGTCATTCCAAAGTCCTGACCCTCTTAATTATTTGTTTATTTTTAAAGTCATTTTTTTTGTCTCCAATAAATGTATTGTCATCAATGAATGAAAGAGCTAAGTCAGGAAGGCTGGCAAGTGCGAGGTGGTTTTGCTGAGCTACATTGCAGGCAAGGCAGGCAGGCTGAAGGACTTGAGACACAGTACATCTGGCAGATAGATTTCTGTCAGCAGCTCTCAAGTGACTGTCTGGGCTGTCTCAGGACCCGTCACAAATGGCACCCTATTCTCTATATAGTCCACTACATTTGACCAGAGCCCTATCGTTTGACCAGAGACCCATTTTGACCAGGGCCCCATAGGGATCTGGTCAAACGTAGTGAATAGGGAGCCATTTGGGATGCAGCCTCTGTGAGGAGGATCTGATCTGTGGAGCCATGTTGTGCAGTGAGAGCACTGGCTGAACACCTAAGCACACATAGCTGGCTGGCTCCTAAAATGGCTGCCCTTGAAGCTCAAAGGATCTGCTGCACAGCTCAGTGCCTGACTGTCAGAGCGCCGACAGAGCAGATAAAAGCATTACAAATACCGTCCATTAACTTGGTGTGGCTGGCATGGAGTCACTAAACTGACACCAAGGGAGATAGTAGCAGGAACGTTCTTGATATCCATGTCAAGGATCCTGGCATTAGAATGCATCTTTGTTTTGTATTCCATGTTCTGAGTTCCGACGAGAGAGCTGCCACAGATCAGGGTGGCAACCTGACCCTGGACAACAATGAGGGAGCAGGAACTGGCTTCTCGGTACCCACTGGCAGGCTGCAGGGGCTGTTCCAGTGGAGATTGGTTGGTTACTGGACGGACGTTAACTGCCATGGTTTCATACCAGAGGTCAGCTGAACCTGCAGCCAAAAATAAGCTACATAGGGGCAATACCAAAACAAATGGACAGATGACTGAAAATAATGTCCCCTTCTACCACAGTTAGCCATAGGAGAGGAGAAGTCACTGTGTCATTGGAGCTCTGCACCAGGATACACTGTTCAACCTGTTATTTTGTTGCTACTATGGTGTATGTTTACAGGACCAGGTAAAGGAAGAGTTTGTGCTCAAACTCAAATTGACATTTACTGGCCACCATTTTGCCACAGGTGTAGGAGCTTCAGATAAACAGGATATATATTGGCCTTGTGGTGGTATTGCAAAGATCCTCCTAGGACAGGAATGCTGGTGGATGGCTCTGTAAGATAGGGCCAGGGAGTCGAATAACAGAGGCTTTCTAAAGTCAACAGCTTTTTAGTGCTCTTCTTCCTACCTTCTACTTTTCTGAACAGTATATATTTGAATAGGAACTAGTGCTGGTTGTATAGACTGTTGCCATAAGGGCTGGTCAAATTCTATAGACATCTTACCAATAAATAACCCCCAGAATGCTATGTTATGATTGTTCTGCCAAGAACAAAGGATTATACAATACGATGCATATTTCACTGGGCTACACTGTGATAGTAGAGGGAAGCAATAATCCTTTTTCAATACATGCTAATATTAATGTCCTTGGTCTAGACGAATGCACAGCACAGATGACCTGTGGCAAATGTATTAAATATGGCCTGTTCTGCTTTCTGCAGAATTAGGCCTGGTGTTTTAGTTCAGCCTTCATTTAGAAAGTGTTAATAATATATTAAAAAAAAAAGAGAGTGCCCATCACGCTGTGACGAGTTTGAATGTTCATGAGTTACATTTCAAGGTAATGCCGTGTGTCTCTCTGTGTGTCATCACACAAAGAAGTTTGGACAAGAGGCGAAAGCCCTTTTGATGAAATAGCTGTCATAACTGCCACATAAACAGCCATTTTATGCCGCACTCATGTTTCACTCTCTGTGTTCTTTGCTTTTTAACTGACACGGACTGTAGACAGAGATGGCTAATTAGGATTGTCTTTTGTGATGCTCTAAAAACTGCCCTGTGCCATTTTACCTATGTATGTATGCGTTTACCATCCATAGTTTTGGAAACATGTTTTAGAATGGGAAGCAGGTTACATTTGGAATTGTGTGTTTTTTGCCACACTGTGTAGTACTTTATTCCTCTTGGGACTAGTCTGTCCACAAGTTGGGGATTTATGTTTGTATCATAACAATACACACCAGTGTGTGTTTATGTGGCATTGGTCTACATTGAAAACTGTCTATTTGAAACAGAGAAATGTCAATGAATGGCATATCGGTGTATTTATGTACAGCAAGTCAGTTTGACCAACAAGCAATGCCATTGGTTAGTTAGAATGTCGAGGTCAGAGGTGACAGGTTATTATCAGTTGGTCCTCGCTATCCGTGAACCTTGGGACTTCTCTACCCCGTTTAAAATGTTTACGGTAAGGATTATGGTTAATGTTAGGGTAGGGGTTAAGGATTAGGGTAGGGACGTCCCAAGGATACCAGATAGCACTGACCATTATCAGTTACATCAGTTGTGTGTTTCATCATGGAACAGAATAGCACTGCGGCCACAAAGCTTTATCTTTCTCTCTGTGTGGATTGATTTAAGTCTTATTTGGGAGGGACTTGATGCAATCTGAGGGAATTGTCTGTGTGTGTGTGTGATGTAAATATTGGGACGCAGTCTGACGGTTATGCGTCCCAAATAGTACCCTAGTCCCTTTTTTAGCGCTCTACTTTTGACCACCGCCCATAGTGCCCTGGTCAAATGTAGTGCGTCATATCAGGAATAGGGTACTATTTGGGACGCATCCTGATGACGCTGCTCTCCAGCTGTAGTTTATCCCAAGGTAATAAAAATGGAACAAATCAACTCAGTAATCCCTCCTCAGATTGCCCATTGTTCTTGGAACCATGCAACAACAACAACAACAGATCTTCTTAGTATGCGCTGCAGTGATGTCAGAGCTGAAGAATCCAGCCGTCTGTAGATGTCTCTAATGTTGACGTGTGAGACCGAGGCAGAAACTGACCAATTATCTTGTCTTGCCTTCTCTAAAATGTCTCTACTGTTGCATTTCTATCCCAGGGTTTTAGCCTACACTAATTTCTATCCCAGGGTTTTAGCCTACACTAATTTCTATCCCAGGGTTTTAGCCTACACTCATTTCTATACCAGGGTTTTAGCCTACACCGGTGCTAGACCTAAATACTTTTGTGTTTCCACCCATGTGGCCTAAATGTGACATGTTTTTGACTGAGACTGAGGCATCGCCCCTTCACTTTAATTTCTTACTCACCCATTCTCTTCTCTTGTGCTTTTCCTTTACCAGGTTTCCCTGATTTTCCAGGGAGTCCTCAGCGATGGAGGTGCTACAGTGCGATGGCTGTGACTTCCGTGCTGAGTCATATGACGACCTCAAGGCCCACATCCAGGATGTCCACACAGCCTTCCTGCAGCCCACGGACGTCGGAGACGGAGAGGGGGGCGGGAGTCCCTGCCAGTCCAGGTCAGACTCTCTTAACTCCCCCAGCCAGACAGAGGGGGAGGAGGAGGATGAGCAGAATGAATCTCCCCAAACTGAAACGGGTAAGGGCACTCCATCGACTGTGATGTGTATGGACAAATGATTATGATTCATTATTATGAATGATATAGGTATGTCTTATACTTTACATATTTATACTTTACATATTTATATTTCTTATACGTACATATTTTATATATTTATATAAAGATGCATATAATTATTAACGGAAAGATTGATTCAAGTTTTACACTGGTCTCTTTTTTTTCTTCTTTCTTTCCCACAGGCCACTGCTTCGAAACAGACTTTTCCAGCTCGAACCAAATGCCATACAACAAGTCAACAAACCAGTCCAACAAGTCAGCAAACCAGTTATTCCAGTGTAAGATCTGTGTCCGTTACTTTAGATCCAAATCTCTCTTGAGTAAACACACCAAGAAGGTACATGGAGCCACACTAAGTGGTGGGAGCTCACCAGCCTCCCAGGCGTCCAAACAGTCCAACTACAACATCCTTATCCATGATAGTCTTGGGAAAGTGTTCTCCTGCCAGTATTGTACATACAAGTCTCCACGCAAAGCCAGGATCCTGAAACACCAAAAGATGTATCATAAAGGGAAACTTCATCTGGACCCCCCAGAATCTCCGTCTGAGGCTGTTGAAGAATCTGAGGCATTGTCGTCTGAGGAACCCAGTGAGGAACTAGAAGAGGATGTGGTGGACCGTGGCATCTTGGAGTCCATGGTTAAACCTCTGGGAAAGTCCAGGGGGAACCAGGTTCTTCGTGGTGAATGGTGTGATAACATGATGAAAAACAACAACATGGCGAAAAGGATCTCAGCCATCCACCCAGGTGGAGAAGGAGAGGGAAGCGCAGGCTCTTCTAAATCGGATTCCCCCTCTTCCCCAAGAAGCCCTCCTAACTCTAATATGGTTTCCAATGACCAGAGTGTTAATGAAGGCTCCTCAGTAGCCAACTGCTCAGTTTTCAAGCTCAGCAAGACCGCCTCTGGGATATCACCCTATCAGTATTCACAGATCCAATCGGTAGCGCCCAACAGCACAGGATCCTCCATTTTGTCTGAAAGGTCCACCTTCGTGATGTCTGATGTCTCCAACTCTGCCATAGAGATGGATTCAGGCATGCTGGATGACCCTAGGAGCACCTCTGAAGACGACGACGAACTGGGTGACGAGGATGACCCCAAATACACCGACCCGTTGTCAGCCGGTGATTCTGCTAAGCAGCTTCTGTCTGAGGAGGATAACAAGATGCTGGAGACTAAAGGGATACCGTTCAGAAGGTACATGAACAGGTTCCAATGTCCCTTCTGCTCTTTCCTCACCATGCATCGTAGAAGCATCTCCCGTCACATCGAAAACATACACCTGTCTGGTAAGACTACAGTGTACAAGTGTGACGTGTGCCCCTTCATCTGCACCAGCCCTCTCAAGTTAGGCACGCACAAGCAAAGCCACTCCTCAGACTGGGACACCATGGACTTGACCAGTGAAAGCCCAGGTCCTCAGAACGAGACTCCAGAACCAGTGAACGGAGGAAATGTTGCTGCTTCCAAAGTCAATGGGAAAAAGCTAAACAGTGTGCTAAATGACCTTAATCAGCAGAACCCTCACCGTTGTACTCTTTGTAGCTTCTCGACCACCACCCTGAAAGGTCTGAGGGTCCACCAGCAACACAAACACTCCTACTGTGACGAAATGCAAGCTGTCGTTCTGGAGGAGTCATCAAATGAGCAGCAGGACACTGAATTAGAAACTCTCTCCAATTCTCAGAGCTTTGTACAAAAAACCCAGACTTCGATTCTTGGACTTGGATCCAAAAAGCACTTAACTGGGAAAACAGCAAGAAAGTCCATCAACGACCTACCTTTGGATCTGTCTCCAGTCAAAAAGAGAACTAGGATTGATGAAATCGCCAACAACCTTCAGAGTAAGATCAGTCAACAACAGGAGGATCTGGTGATTAATCTGGAAGAAATTGATGATGAAGAGGAAGGAGAGCTCAACATTGATGAAGATGCGGGCAGAGACAAGGAGGAGAATGACAGCGATAGTAAAAATCATGGCTACGTTTACAACAAGCTTTACGAAGGCCGGGTGGGGAAAAGAAAAAGAACCCTTACGTCAAAGCTAAGAAACATTCCCATTGCGCTGACACTCTCTGAGGATGAGGACAACGACTCTGCTGATCCTAAAGCTGATTTCCAGGACCAGAGCAGCCAAGACAGCCGGGACACTTCTTTCCATGAGAACCTGGACTATTCAGAGGTCTCTGGGGTCGCACGCTTCTATTGCAAGCACTGTGACTACCACAACAAGTCAGCCCGCAGTGTAAGCACCCACTACCAGAGAATGCACCCTTATATCAAGTTTAGCTTTAGATACATCCTCGACCCCGAGGATCAGAGCGCAGTCTTCCGTTGCCTGGAGTGCTTCATCGAATACACCAACTTCAACGATCTTCACGATCACTACATGGATCACCACCCAGAAGCCAGCAATGTGCTGAACTTCAACCAGCCAGATCTGGTGTACATGTGCCGCTTCTGTTCGTACACAAGTCCAAACGTCAGGAGCTTGATGCCCCATTACCAAAGAATGCACCCTGAAGTTAAAATAAACAACGCTATGATCTTCTCAAGCTATGTGGTGGAACAGCAACACAAGGGTGCAGAATCTCAAACTCTGAGAGAAATATTAAACTCCGGTCCCAAGAGTTTCACCTGTAGCTCTTCCACTTCCACGCCCAAGTCCTCATCCAGTCCTGCCCACAAAAATGCTGCAAAGACGCAAGATACAACTGCAGAGACGGAAGCCCTGAAAGAGGGTGGTAACGTTGTGGTGTATGACTGTGAAGTGTGCTCCTTTGCTAGCCCTAACATGCACTCTGTTCTAGTTCACTATCAGAAGAAGCACCCAGAGCAGAAGGCCTCGTATTTCCGCATTCAGAAAACTATGAGGGTTATCACAGTTGATAGGCCACTGTCAGCAGGCAGCTCTTCCTACAATGTCAACATACCCACCCCTGTGAAGTCATCCAGCGCCACAATGCCATTTGGTACGGATGAGGAGATCTACTACTGTAAACATTGTGTTTACAGCAACCGCTCTGTTGTGGGTGTTCTTGTCCATTATCAAAAGAGACATCCAGAAATAAAAGTGACAGCGAAATACATCAAGCATGCCACTCCCACCCCTGGGTTGATGAAACTAATGGATGAGCTACAGATTGCACCTCCAAAGCAGTTCCTCAAACAGTTCAACAACAACGGATTCGATGGATCCAGTAATTCCCACGGTAGGGTTGGCACAGAGAAGGGAGAAGCAGAGATGCTCTTCTTCTGTCAGCACTGTGACTATGGGAACCGCACTGTAAAAGGAGTGCTGATTCACTACCAAAAGAAGCACAGGGACGCAAAGTCGAATGCTGACCTTGTACGCCGGCACACTGCAGTGGTCCGCAGTCAACGAGAACGAGCTCAGATGGGCCAGTCAGGCACTGCAGCCTCTGCCATTGCTCCTGCTGCTCCTGCTGAGATAGAGACGTCCTCCGAAACCCTTCGCTCTTTGAAGTGCAGGCACTGCTCTTATACATCTCCATACGTGTATGCCTTGAAGAAGCACCTGAAGAAGGATCATCCTACTGTGAAGGCCACAGCCATGACCATTTTACACTGGGCGTACCAAGATGGCATCCTGGAGGCTGGTTACCACTGTGAGTGGTGCATCTATTCCCACGGAGAACCCAACGGGCTGCTCTTGCATTACCAAAGACGGCACCCAGAGCACAACGTTGACTACACATACATGGCCAGCAAGCTGTGGGCAGGGCCTGATACTACTGCCTCCCAGCCGGGAGGGAACGCTGGGGACACTAAGCACTACCAATGCAGAGATTGTGCCTTCGAGGCTTGTTCCATCTGGGATATCACCAACCACTACCAAGCTGTCCACCCCTGGGCTGTCAAAGGGGATGAGTCTGTGCTACTGGACATCATCAAAGGTCAAAGGTCCCAAGTGACACTCCACCCGTCGATGGCTAAAGGACCACCTTTCACTTTTCTTCCGACTGAGCACGATGAAGGCTCACAGGATATCCCTACGCCACCTCAAGAACACCTCCAACACCATCCCAGGCTCTCCCACACAAGCAGCTCTATCTCAAACAGCCCGTACCAGTGCACTGTATGTCTGTCTGAGTATAACAGCCTACATGGACTTCTGACACACTATGGCAAGAAACACCCAGGCATGAAAGTCAAGGCGGCTGACTTCGCACAGGAAGCTGATATCAATCCAAGTTCGGTTTACAAGTGCCGCCACTGTCCGTATGTGAACTCACGCATCCATGGAGTTCTCACTCATTACCAGAAGAGGCATCCGTTGGTGAAGGTCACCGCGGAGGACTTCTCAGATGATATAGAGCAGGTTAAAGATATAACTGAAGTGGATGACAAGTGCAAAACCCAAAGACAGGGCTATGGTGCGTACAGGTGCAAAATGTGCCCTTACACTCATGGGACATTGGAGAAACTGAAAATTCACTACGAGAAATATCACAATCAGCCAGCTTCAGATATGTTCAAGACTCCCCACATGCAATATTCCACAGTGAAAGATGAGCCGGTGGCTGAATGCAGTGCCACGAGTCTATCGTCAGAGGTACAAGAGGTCAGCGAATTCGAACTCGCTCTCACCCAGTTCCCCATCAACAAAGGAGAGGCCCATGCTGTGTTTAGGTGTCAGCTCTGCAAGTACTTCTGCTCGACCAGAAAAGGCATAGCTCGACACTACCGCATCAAACACAACAATGTCAGAGCTCAGCCGGAAGGCAAGAACAATGTCTTCAAGTGTGCTCTCTGTTCGTACACCAATCCCATTCGCAAAGGCCTGGCGGCTCACTATCAGAAGCGTCATGACATTGATGCCTACTACACACATTGCCTGGCAGCCTCCAAGACGTTGACGGAGAAGCCCAGTAAAGTGGTGGTGCCCTTGGCGTCGGAGGCGGAAGGGTCGGAGCTGACTGAGGAGTTACGATTGGCCGTGGAGAGGAGAAAGTGTTCGCTCTGTGCTTTCCAGGCCTTCAGCAGGAAGAGCATAGTCTCCCACTACATCAAACGCCATCCAGGAGTCTTCCCCAAACGGCAACACTCCAGCAAACTCGGACGCTACTTCACTGTACTCTATGCCAAAGAACCGGAACCTATCGAAGAGGTGAACAAAGTGGTGGAGGTTGAACCGAAGCCCGAGCCAGAGGGAGAGGTTGCCGAGTGGCTGCCGTTCAAGTGTCTAAAATGCTTCCAGCTATCCTTCAGCACGGTCGATCTGCTCTCCATGCACTACAACGACCATCACAGTGGCAAGGACCTGAAGCGGGACTTCGTCATCCACCCCAGCCTTACGGAGGATGGGACGGAGACAGAGCTCTATCAGTGTGCCCACTGTGAGCTGAAATTCCTGGGCCTTCCTCTCCTCAGCACTCACCTGATGAACCATAACGAGGAGTTCCAGAAGAGGGCGATGAGGCAGGAGAGGAGGAGGCAGCTCCTTAGCAAGCAGAAGGCATCTGAGCCACCGGAGACAAAGGCTGAGAAGGTGAGTTGTACAGTTCAAGGACAAGTTATTTATCATCTCAGTAAAATACTAGTTGTGGTCAGAGACGAATGAGATAGGCATAATAAGCAAGACTATAGGGAGCGTTTATCTTAACTCTGCATTGTTGGAAAAGGACTCGTAAGTAAGCATTTCACTGTTAGTCTAAAATGTGATGGCTAAAATAGCAATGTTACCCATAGTATTGAATAACGAATATGAAATGTTTAAGTATTATTTTAAGAAATTTCATCAGCAATAGAAAATATAATTGCAACTTGTTTACAATTTTGTCTGACCCCCCCCCCCCGTTACCCCTGCCTTTTAGCTGGTGAACAATGCTGACAAAGCTCCGATCGGCTACAGGTGTAACTTCTGTGTGGAGGTCCACCCCACTCTCAGAGCCATCTGTAACCACCTGAGGAAACACGTCCAGTACGGGGAGGTCAAGGAGGGCCATGTCAAGGTAATGATGATCACATAGCCAAGGGTTTGGTAACATACGGGTGTCACACATACTCTTGACAAGTCTTACAGTGAATTATAACTGCATCATAATGCCTTCTACCTGCAGCTGCAGGCTCTAAGTATATATTTTTTTTTATCAGTATTCAGTCACTAGTTCATTTTGACTGTAGAGTTAGTAGGTTTATTGCTTATATAAATGCTTTATATGCATATTATTAATGTACGTGCATTAAGATGGTTAAATACATTCTTACAAATAGAAGTATAATTTATTATTATGCGTGTTTTCATCCCATAACACATTTTAGCCCTTTTACCTCTCATTAAAACATGATCTCAGCTGAAACTGAAAGGTTACTTCTGAAGCTGCTTTTTAAATATTTAAAATCCCCCTAAAACGTATCTCTAAAAGCCACTGTGTCCCCCGTTTTCTTTGGTTCAGAGTCCGTCATGACTTCTGACTCCTAGCCCTCAGAAACCCCCACACTGCTGAGGTCGGTTTTTAGGGGACAGCAGGGTTCTGTTTTCAGTTTTGTTTATTGCAACGGAGGCCCCTGGGTAGACAGTCTGTCAACTTCCCCTGGAGAAAACAAGTGAGGTAGTCCCTCCCTCCCGTTGCAGGGCAGGCAGGCACCTAGGTAGACAGTGTCACCTTCCCCTGGAAAAAACAAGTGAGGTAGTCCCTCCCGTGGCAGGGCAGGCAGGCAGGCACCTGGGTAGACAGTCTGTCAACTTCCCCTGGAGAAAACAAGTGAGGTAGTCCCTCCCTTCCATTGCAGGGCAGGCAGGGGAAAAAGAAGCCATAACTTTGAGTGCAGTGGATAACCGCTTGGACATTAGTATTCCACTGAGCTTGCCAGGGACTTGGCAAAGGGACGACAGGCCTGAAGATTTAAAGCCTCACCCAAAAAGGAAGCCAAATGAATGCCTGGTTGATTCTGCGGGCCATGCCACCCCAGGCCGTTGTAATGCTGTATACAGAAGATGGCATGGCTGAAGTCCTGTCAGAAAGAGAGCGAGAGAAGCCATCTCCATGATGGCACCAACTATTAGGACTAGAAAACTAAACTAAACCACTCTGGAAATTTGCCCCCAACTAAGTGTGGTGGAAATATTTTGAATATGAAGACAAAGTCAAATCAGAGAAATACAGCTTATAGCAAATATTTACACTGCATATTTGTTTCATATGAACATCTAGGCTATTACATGGTTCTGTACTAGTTTGTACTAGATCTCTTGCCATTTACATTGGCCCTGGCCTGTCCCCTAGCTCTCCCAGAGGGTGGGTGAGAATAGGCTGACGATGCAAGGCTGGCCAGCTCTGCGGACGCCCATCTTATTTATGGTCCTATGAAGTGCGGGGTCAGGTCCTTGAGCAGAAATAGTGAGCTTCCTGTAGGCCATAAAAAGCCACGTTGGTTGTCTGTTGGCCGTCATGTCAGTGTGAGAGAGCAAGAGAGAGAGGGAGAGTTTGCACGGGGCCTAGGACAGAAAACACTTTGTGCTGCCTTTCCCAGATCAAGGAAGTGGGACATGCAGACCAGGACAGACCGTGGTCTTATTCATTAGGCGCCAAACAACGGAAAACGGACTGAAACCGGGAGGGACTACATGGACTTGCCCAGTCAGAAATACTAATTTCTGTTTCCTGTTGCAAAGCATTTAAAAACTTTTTTTCTTTCAATGGGCCATTGAATATGTCTCAGGCTGTGATCTCTGGTCGCCTGGTCTCTGTCGTGGCGTCTTTAAGGTTAATGTCCACATAATCAACTACAGTCACAGGAGGGCAAAGTTACTCCTCTTTGGCTAATAATGAGGAAGGTCTGTTAAAAAACAGAACCTACTTTAACCATCACCAACTGTCAGATTAAAGAAACCACACAGAAGACCTGGTTAGTGTTAGTGGTAACAGCAGTAGTAAGAATTTAGTTGTTCATTATGTAGACCTTGGGAATTGGCTCTACTTTCACAGGGCGTTTTAAACGTTGACTAGAAAAACCAATCAGTTTCTTAAAGCCCTACTTTTACACCTAAACCATTTTGCTGTTCTCTACGGTATGTCTAATTTACTGTTCTCTACGGTATGTCTAGTTTACTGTTCTCTACAGTATGTCTAATTTACTGTTCTCTACGGTATGTCTAATTTACTGTTCTCTACGGTATGTCTAATTTACTGTTCTCTACGGTATGTCTAATTTACTGTTCTCTACGGTATGTCTAATTTACTGTTCTCTACGGTATGTCTAATTTACTGTTCTCTACGGTATGTCTAATTTACTGTTCTCTACGGTATGTCTAATTTACTGTTCTCTACGGTATGTCTAATTTACTGTTCTCTACGGTATGTCTAATTTACTGTTCTCTACGGTATGTCTAATTTACTGTTCTCTACTGTATGTCTAATTTACTGTTCTCTACGGTATGTCTAATTTACTGTTCTCTACGGTATGTCTAATTTACTGTTCTCTACGGTATGTCTAATTTACTGTTCTCTACGGTATGTCTAATTTACTGTTCTCTACGGTATGTCTAATTTACTGTTCTCTACGGTATGTCTAGTTTACTGTTCTCTACGGTATGTCTAATTTACTGTTCTCTACGGTATGTCTAGTTTACTGTTCTCTACGGTATGTCTAATTTACTGTTCTCTACGGTATGTCTAATTTACTGTTCTCTACGGTATGTCTAATTTACTGTTCTCTACGGTATGTCTAATTTACTGTTCTCTACTGTATGTCTAATTTACTGTTCTCTACGGTATGTCTAATTTACTGTTCTCTACGGTATGTCTAATTTACTGTTCTCTACGGTATGTCTAATTTACTGTTCTCTACTGTATGTCTAATTTACTGTTCTCTACGGTATGTCTAATTTACTGTTCTCTACGGTATGTCTAATTTACTGTTCTCTACGGTATGTCTAATTTACTGTTCTCTACGGTATGTCTAATTTACTGTTCTCTACGGTATGTCTAGTTTACTGTTCTCTACAGTATGTCTAATTTACTGTTCTCTACGGTATGTCTAATTTACTGTTCTCTACGGTATGTCTAATTTACTGTTCTCTACGGTATGTCTAATTTACTGTTCTCTACGGTATGTCTAATTTACTGTTCTCTACGGTATGTCTAATTTACTGTTCTCTACGGTATGTCTAATTTACTGTTCTCTACTGTATGTCTAATTTACTGTTCTCTACGGTATGTCTAATTTACTGTTCTCTACTGTATGTCTAATTTACTGTTCTCTACGGTATGTCTAATTTACTGTTCTCTACGGTATGTCTAATTTACTGTTCTCTACTGTATGTCTAATTTACTGTTCTCTACGGTATGTCTAATTTACTGTTCTCTACGGTATGTCTAGTTTACTGTTCTCTACAGTATGTCTAATTTACTGTTCTCTACGGTATGTCTAATTTACTGTTCTCTACGGTATGTCTAATTTACTGTTCTCTACGGTATGTCTAATTTACTGTTCTCTACGGTATGTCTAATTTACTGTTCTCTACGGTATGTCTAATTTACTGTTCTCTACTGTATGTCTAATTTACTGTTCTCTACGGTATGTCTAATTTACTGTTCTCTACTGTATGTCTAATTTACTGTTCACTACAGCAGGGCTAGGCAATGGGCGGCCCGCGGGCCAAAACCGGCCTGCAAGTGATTTGTTCTTGGCTTGCAAAGTTTTTATACATTTTTTATTTTTTTTAACATTTGGTCAAAAAAGAGCAGGAATTCAGCAAGACATTAGTTTAATTACGAAATATGTTCCCAAGTATGTCCACAAATGAAAAAAAGAGACTTATGCGATCGTGTATCAATGTAGTCAAGGTAGGAAATAATTGTTATTTTCACATACAATATAGTTTTGGGCTTAGTTGCGGTCAATTTGCAGTGTAAAAATGTTTATGATTATGTTCCTACCCCCTGACCATCCACTCCGACAAAGAAAGGCCCGCGGCTGAATCTAGTTGGCTATCCCTGCTCTACAGTATGTCCATGCCAGTAGGGAGGTTATTCGAATTTAACTTCAATCACAGCTAGCAATATTGGTTTAAATAAAATTCAGGAATCAAATAACATATTGGACCATGAAGGTGTGACTGACTAGGCTCAATCTCAAGTTCTGTACGCACCACGAGACTGTTAACCCAGTGAGCCAAAGCCTAAAGCAAGGTTAGTTTGGTAGAATGAATAGTTTGGAGTACATTAGTCAGGACGACCTGTTAACTGCCAAAGCATATGGAAATGATAAATAAATATAGCTGCTATAATGCTGTTCTCCCTCTGTCCTTCACCTCAGCAGGAAGTCACAGATGTACCATTGTCCACCATCCCGGGAGAGAACAGCATCACCAACGGAGAGGTGGAAGAGGTGACCGACAATTCCATCATGGAGACATCCCCCAAGGACATGACGATGGTTGCCGGGGATGCGGTTGCCATAGAAACAACGGAGATGTCAGTTGGAGAGGGGGTTGGGGTAGTGGCGCCCGTCGGCCAGCAGGTGAAGGAGAGGCTTGTTGGGGGACACCCGTGTGCTCAGTGCGACCGCGTCTTCATGTCGATGCAGGGGCTGAGGTCCCACGAGAGGAGCCACTCAGCCATGGCCATGTTCACCAGAGAGGACAAGTACAGCTGCCAGTATTGCCAGTTCGTCTCCCCCTTCAGACACAAGTAAGAGGACATAATATAGACTTAAAGAGATAATATAAATGATTGATTCACTGCTTGTCACACACACACACACCAAAGGGCATACAGTACATGTATATATCAGAGGCATTCTGGGATTTGGAGTTCACTTTCGTAGGCCCTCTGAATTGTTTAAGATTCTTAGATCCTCTAATGTCTTGGTGTGTGTGTGTGTGGCTATGTTCTGTATGGCATTTACTCTACTGCACCTGTCTCCTTAGCTGTGATTTATTTCAACATTCTTTCTGGATGGAATGGAGCCTAAGTGCCAGTCTATTGGCGATTGACAATGACAGCAATAGAGAAGGAAAGAGCACAAACATATCTGGCACCAGGCTAGATGAAACACACATTGCCTCCCAATCTCACTCCAGTCCACTCCAGTGAGACACTGCAGGCATGGCAGTCATTTTGATTTGAATTTGTCTTCTTATCCAAAGCTGAAAGACTTCATCTTTGTTGAGCTCCATTGTGTAATCCCACTGTACTGCATGTGCCCTGACCCAGAAAGGAAATGCGTTCCCATGCCACCCAAGAGGCTTGGATGAAAACACACTAATATTCCCCAGATAGGTTCTATGTGGTTTGCAGTCAGACACAAAGAGATACACTAGGGATACAGGGACTGTGGTAGATGTTTTCCCCTACGGCCTCTGCTCAATAGTCATTGGAAATTGTGGTTTTGAAAAGGGAAGTAATATGAAAACAGATTCCCTCTGCTTCCCTGAAAGCATTCTGTTGTGATGTGTTGGAACATGTGTGAAGATATTTCTTTCTCTATATCTCTCTTTGTGTCCCTCTCTGTCTCTTCGCTCTGTCTGTCTCCCCTCTCTCTAACCCTCTTCCTCCTACTTCCTCTCTGTCTCCATCTCTTCAGTCTGGACAGACACGTGCAGTCCCACCATGGGCACCACAAGCCTTTCAGATGCAAGCTCTGTCCCTTTAAGTCTGCCTACCTGAGTCGCCTGAAGAGTCACCTACACAAAGCACACGCAGGTAGAAAACAACCACAACACACCTCACTGAGCTCTATACGACTACCTGAAACGGACAGTGTTCATGGGGGGGTCCGAAATAGAACTCTATTCCCTACACACCCACGTAAAGAAATACTATATTATACTATGGTGTAAATACTGTTTTTGCAGACAAAAATCTGCAAGAACACTACAGTGACTGCTGTATTATACTGTAGTATTTACTGTAGAATACTGTATTATACTGTAGTATTTACAGTTAACTATAGTATAAATTCTGTAGTAAAAGAAAACTGTAGTATATACTATAATAATTACTGTAGCGTTTTTGTGGACTGTACTATACTGTAGTATTTACTGTAGTGTTTTTGTGGACTGTACTATACTGTAGTATTTATCTGTAGTGTTTTTGTGGACTGTACTATACTGTAGTATTTACTGTAGTGTTTTTATGGACTGTACTATACTGTAGTATTTATCTGTAGTGTTTTTGTGGACTGTACTATACTGTAGCATTTACTGTAGTGTTTTTGTGGACTGTACTATACTGTAGTATTTACTGTAGTGTTTTTGTGGACTGTACTATACTGTAGTATTTACTGTAGTGTTTCTGTGGACTGTACTATACTGTAGTATTTACTGTAGTGTTTTTGTGGACTGTACTATACTGCAGTATTTATCTGTAGTGTTTTTGTGGACTGTACTATACTGTAGTATTAACTGTAGTGTTTTTGTGGACTGTACTATACTGTAGTATTTACTGTAGTGTTTTTGTGGACTGTACTATACTGTAGTATTTATCTGTAGTGTTTTTGTGGACTGTACTATACTGTAGTATTTACTGTAGTGTTTTTGTGGACTGTACTTTACTGTAGTGTTTTTGTGGACTGTACTATACTGTAGTATTTACTGTAGTGTTTTTGTGGACTGTACTATACTGTAGTATTTACTGTAGTGTTTTTGTGGACTGTACTATACTGTAGTATTTACTGTAGTGTTTTTGTGGACTGTACTATACTGTAGTATTTATCTGTAGTGTTTTTGTGGACTGTACTATACTGTAGTATTTATCTGTAGTGTTTTTGTGGACTGTACTATACTGTAGTATTAACTGTAGTGTTTTTGTGGACTGTACTATACTGTAGTATTTACTGTAGTGTTTTTGTGGACTGTACTATACTGTAGTATTTATCTGTAGTGTTTTTGTGGACTGTACTATACTGTAGTATTTATATTTACTGTAGTGTTTTTGTGGACTGTATTATACTGTAGTATTTACTGTAGTGTTTTTGTGGACTGTACTATACTGTAGTATTTACTGTAGTGTTTTTGTGGACTGTACTATACTGTAGTATTTATCTGTAGTGTTTTTGTGGACTGTACTATACTGTAGTATTTACTGTAGTGTTTTTGTGGACTGTACTTTACTGTAGTGTTTTTGTGGACTGTACTATACTGTAGTATTTACTGTAGTGTTTTTGTGGACTGTACTATACTGTAGTATTTACTGTAGTGTTTTTGTGGACTGTACTATACTGTTGTATTTATCTGTAGTGTTTTTGTGGGCTGTACTATACTGTAGTATTTACTGTAGTGTTTTTGTGGACAGTACTGTAGTATTTACTGTAGTGTTTTTGTGGACTGTACTATACTGTAGTATTTACTGTGGTGTTTTTGTGGACTGTACTGTAGTATTTACTGTAGTGTTTTTGTGGACTGTACTATACTGTAGTATTTACTGTAGCGTTTTTGTGGACTGTACTATACTGTAGTATTTACTGTAGTGTTTTTGTGGACTGTACTATACTGTAGTATTTACTGTAGTGTTTTTGTGGACTGTACTATACTGTAGTATTTACTGTAGTGTTTTTGTGGACTGTACTATACTGTAGTGTTTTTGTTTAATTATCTTTGACATGGAAGTGGAGGCTTTCTCCTTCAGGAAACCTACTAAAACAGCACATTTTCCATAAGCTGTATAGGTAGGTAGTTAAGACTGGGATCTGAACGGATAATTCAGGGCTCCTGCTCTTTTCTATCACCTGTAGGGTGAACACGTCTTCACTTCGCATGTAGGTTTCTCACTCATGGGTGGCACAAATTATGAAATGGGGAGGGGATTTTTTTAAACCTTTATTTAACTAGGCAAGTCAGTTAAGAACAAATTCTTATTTTCAATGATGGCCTAGGAACAGTGGGTTAACTGCCTGGTCAGGGGCAGAACGACAGCTCAGGGATTTGAACTTGCAACCTTTCGGTTACTAGTCTGACGCTCTAACCACTAGGCTACCCGGTTTATGCAAAAAAGATACTGTAGTGTTTACTGTAGTTATATAAAAAAAAGTGTTGTGTTTTTGCAGACTGTAGTGTTTTTGCGGACATTACTGTAGTATTTACTGCAGTCTTTTAAAAAAAATAATACTATAGTATTTACTATAGTATTCTACAGTATACTACAACATTCCATAGTAAGTACTGCACATGATCAAGGGATACAACAGTATGTAGTATAGTATTCTACAGTATAATACAGTTTCCTATAGAATACTGTAGTATGTACTGTAGTATTCTATACTGTCCTTCACAAGCAAAAGAGTAGTAACTGCACATTTGGTCAAAAATGTGTTACTGACATTTTTGATACATTAAATGCATGCTTTATCATGTGGACAAATATTCTACCTCCATTGTGTTGTGTTATGGAGAGAATGGTGTGTCATGTTTTCAGTAACTGCAAAAACCAAGGAAACCAAGGGGGAAAAAAACAAGGAAAAAAGCACGCCAGTTACTGCCTTTGACCTTGGTGTCACCAATCTGCAGTGTGTACGGTTTACCTTGGTATTATTGATTCTTCTTTGCTGATACAAGTATCAAACTATATGAAACTGATAGCCACATACAAATAAATGTATGAACACAAGTTTGTGTTTAAAAAAAAATCATAATGGAAATGTATTCCAGTGGGTGTAAGAAGCAAGAAGGCAGTAACTGCAGTCTAGGGTCAAAGGTCATGTCAGAGGTCAGAGTCAATATGAAAAAAAAAAGACCTTATAGTAAGACAACAGATTTTCAGTGATCTGCCAACTCATTTGGCTGGACAATTAAAACTTTAAAGCTATTTTTCCCAGTTACACTCAATGAGTAGTTATTGCTATTTTACTTGGTAGGGCAGTATAGTAAACTGTAGTATTTTTTCATGTGGGTAGTGCATTACCTTTACAGGGCTGTGGTTAATAGTATAACAATTCAGACGCAACCCACGTGTACCTGCTGGTCCCAGATCTGTTCATGCTGCCAAACATGACTTAATAGGAGCTGGCTAAACAACACAAACTGATCTAGGACCAAGCTAGTGGGTTATTATTGTCCCCAGCTGTGTATTGGGGCTGTGGCCTAGTCTGAATGTATGACTTTACCAGAGCTGTTCGAGGATACTAAATCAACACTAATATCAGTAGTTTCTTAGATGTCCCCTATGGGAATATCTTAAACTCAGCCTGTCATTTAGTGCAAGGAATATCTGTCATACAAGTGGCTGCGGATTTGCTCTGTGTGTGATGTTGTTGGATATTTACTCCTATAGGCTGCACTGATGCAGCCAGGGAACCAACTCCAGAACAGAGGAATAGATATGATAGCCAATCATCACAAATGACAATGCGAGTACATAGAAGAATCATCTAAAAACTAGTCATGAATGTTGTCTCAGTTATGATGGGAAAAGAACACAGAAAGATGAGTCAACAACAATCAACAATTGCTTCAGATAATCGACTCCAAAGCAGAGCCATTTAACATTTGATTACATGTTGAAGGTGTTCTAACATGGTTTGTTAGTGGTGGTTTTCTTCAAAACGTCTTCTGTTGTTTACAGTATATTATACCACAGCAGTGTTGAAAACTTGTTTCTGATTTGTTGGAAGGGCATTCTAGAATGGGCATTTAAACCAGATTACAGGACAGTTGAAAAAGATTGGGTTTGGATTGCTGCCTTGGTAATGGATCATGTGTATGCGGTGGAATCCATAGCTTGTAGCATGTGAATGCTGCTTCTCTCGATAAGGTGCAAAAGTCATTGAAGGGTAGAGCAGTAGAAAATGAGTGTCAGCACCCCTCTTTTCAGGTCCGTTGGCTGCCAAAGGCACTGTGGCTCTTTCAGTCTAGCTGAAAGCTTTTGGCCTTACAATATAGTATCAAGCCAATCGATTTGCCCTTGAATAGATTCGGGGTTCTCATCATAAAAAGTGTCAAAAAAAGAAAATTGTCAGACGAGCGGCAGATTGTCGTGTCTTGAGCGACTCGGAGTCTAAAAACCGACTGGCGTGTTCGACTCCATACTAAGTTGGACAAAGCCGCTCTCAAAAGAGAGCCGCTCTGACCAACGTTTCTGCTACTTTGCCGAAGAGAGAGAGTCCTTTCTTTTACACTATCATAGTTTTTTTTATTTTTAGTTGTTTTTTTTACTGTGACTTTAATGAAATTATATTTAGGGATATATTATCATCAAACTGCAAAAGATACATGAAATATTGATATGATCTTTATTTATTCTTGACACATACAGGTGTCTTTGGGTCCTTGAGAATCTCTAACGGTTACATAAAACCCATGTTTTATTATGAGCCATTCTGACTCTGGGTTACTTTACTTGCTATTATTATTATTATTATTATTATTATTACTATTTTACAGGCGAGAACACCTATAAGTGCTTGTCCTGCCCCTTCTCCTCAATGACTATCAGCCAGCTGAAGGAGCACTCTCTGAGGGACCATGGGGAGGCCCTGACCCTCCCCAGGCTTCGTGCTGGCGCTACCACCCAGGGCCCCCAGACCAGGCCCCTCAGGCTGGGCTCAGACCCTCACCAGACACCCCTGACCTCTAACCTTGACGGTAAGAGCTCCATCTGTATTACCAAGCAGACTGAGATGGAAGACTTTTATTGATCGTAGATTGTTTTTAGTTTGATATTTTGTATACTTTTTTTTAACCAGGAAGGTAATTGCGATTAACATATCTTATTCAAATGAGCCCTAATTTATTCGCTGATATACCGTTTATTTTAGGATGTTTTCATATATAGACTGGCTTGCGAAAGTATACACCCCCTTGGAATTTTTCCTAGTTTGTTGCCTTATAACCGGGAATTAAAATGGATTTTTGGGGGGGTTTGTATCATTTGATTTACACAACATGCCTACCACTTTGAAGATGCAAAATATTTTTTCTTGTGAAACAAACAAGAAATAAGACAAAAAACAACATATAACTTGAGCGTGCATAACTAATCACCCCCCCAATACTCTTTAGAGTCACCATTTGCAGCAATTACAGCTGCAAGTCTCTTGGGGTATGTCTCTATAAGCTTGGCACATTTAGCCACTGGGATTTTTGCCCATTCTTCAAGGCAAAACTGCTCCTGCTACTTCAAGTTGGATGGGTTCCGCTGGTGTACAGCAATCTTTAAGTCATACCACAGAGTCTCAATTGGATTGAGGTCTAGGCTTTGACTAGGCCATTCCAAGACATTTAAATGTTTCCCCTTAAACCACTTGAATGTTGCTTTAGTATGCTTAGGGTCTTTGTCCTGCTGGAAGGTAAACCTCCGTCCCAGTCTCAAATCTCTGGAAGACTGAAGCAGGTTTCCCGCAAGAATTTCCCTATATTTAGCACCATCCTTCATTCCTTCAATTCTGACCAGTTTCCCGGTCCCTGCCAATGAAAAACATCCCCGCAGCATGATGCTGCCAACACCATGATCCACTGTGGGGATGTTGTTCTTGGGGTGATGAGAGGTGTTTGGTTTGCGCCAGACATAGCATTTTCCTTGATGGCCAAAAAGTTCAATTTTAGTCTCATCTGACCAGAGTACCTTCTTCCATATGTTTGGGAAGTCTCCCACATGCCTTTTGGCGAACACCAAACGTGTTTGCTTATTTTTTCCTTTAAGCAATGGCTTTTTTCTGGTCACTGTTCCGTAAAGCCCAGCTCTGTGGAGTGTACAGCTTAAAGTGATCTTATGGACAGATACTCTCATCTCCGCTGTGGAGCTCCTTCGGGGTTATCTTTGGTCTCTTTGTTGCCTCTCTGATTAATGCCCTCCTTGCCTGGTCCGTGAGTTTTGGTGGGTGGCCCTCTCTTGGCAGGTTTGTTGTGGTGCCATATTCTTTCCATTTTTTATAATGTGGTGCTCCCTGATCAGTACTTCTCCCTGACCTGTTTGGAAAGCTCCTTGGTCTTGGTGCCGCTTGCTTGGTGGTGCCCCTTGCTTAGTGGTGTTACAGACTCTGGGGCCTTTCAGAATAAGTGTATATATACTGAGATCATGTGACAGATCATGTGACACTTAGATTGTACACAGGTGGACTTTAACTAATTATGTGACTTCTGAAGGTAATTGGTGTCACCAGATCTTATTTAGTGGCTTCATAGCAAAGGGGGTGAATATATATGCACCCACCACTTTTCAGTTTTACATTTTTTTTAAACAAGTAATTTTTTTTTCATTTCACTTCACCAATTTGGACTAGTTTGTGTGTCCATTACATTAAATCCAAATAAAAATCTATTTAAATTACCAGTTGTGTAACGATCGTTGTGTGAAGGAGTGGACCAAAACGCAGCGTGCTAAGTGTTCATGATAAATGTAATACTCAAAACACTCGAACAAAATAACAAAGAGGGGAAAACCTAAACAGTCCTGTCAGGTGCAGACACTAAACAGAAAACAACTACCCACAAAACCCAAACGAAAAAGGACAACTTATATATGATCCCCAATCAGAGACAACGATAAGACAGCTGCCTCTGATTGGGAACCACACCAACATAGAAATAAAGAAACTAGAATGCCCACCCTAGTCACACCCTGGCCTAACCAAAATAGAGAATAAAAACCTCTCTATGTCCAGGGCGTGACAGGTTGTAGTGCAACAAAATAGGAAAAACGCCAAGGAGGTGAATACTTTTGCAAGGCACTGTACAGGAGAACTCCTTTTTTAAAATAGATTATCTCAGTCCTGTTTAAAGTGAACTCTGGGGTTAAAAAAAAAACCAGGAAGAACACTCCCCTTGCCTTTTGATTGAGGAGAGGCGAAGGTCAAGAGCCATGCATCCTCCGAAACAACGACTCTGCCAAGCCGCACTGCTTCTTAACACACTGCTCACTTAACCCAGAAGCCAGCCAATGTGTCGAAGAAAACCCCGTACAACTGTCGACCGTGTCAGCGTGTATGCGCCCGGCCCGCCGCAGGAGGGGCAGTCTGACGGACAAATCTGGGTTTGGTGGATGCCTAGAGAACGCTACCTGCCCCAGTGTGTAGTGCCAACTGTAAAGTTTGGTGGAGGATGGCTTTTTCTTTGCAACTCTGCCTAGAATACAGACACTGGCCAGAGGAACTCTGCCTAGAAGGCCAGCATCCCTGGGTCACCTCTTCACTGTTGACATTGAAACGGATGTTTTGCATGTACTATTTAATGAAGCTGCCATTTGAGGACTTGTGAGGCATCTGTTTCTCAAACTAGACACTAATGTACTTGTCCTCTTGCTCAGTTGTGCTCAGTCAGAAATAAGTTATTTGTTTCTGGCCATTTTGAGCCTGTATTTGCCATTTTGAGCCTGTAATCAAATGGAATGAACAGCTTATGACGCTCTCCTAGCTTATACTGTAGATCACATATTGAAAACAAATAATCTGAACATTGTGTCAGTACAAAACTCTACGCATATTTTGGAATTTCTTTGCATCCTTGACAATCTCTAATCAATATCCAAAAAGAGCATACGTTTCTTTTGTGCCTCTATTATGAGGGTTTATGTCAGGGGAAACAGTGTTGCAGTAGTCTAGTGCGTGGTTCTGGAATAATGACAAGAGAACCTGGGCAGCTTTGTGTTCACATTGCCCACAAAAAAAGGGAACAGGACTGTGGAATTCAAGCTAACCGAACTCAGACCACGTGAGATGGTCTCAGTTTGGTTCACTTCGGGGGCTCTTTTGAGGGGTCTGAGTTCTGTAGGAGTGTTCACACTGCACAAAAAATTAAGCGAACCGCCCTGAATTCACAAAAATTGTATGAAAAGGACCAAGTGTCAAAAAACACCCTTTACAAAAGGCCTCAAGTAGTAGTATTAATAGGTTTTATAGGTTTAATGCAATAATGGACTGAATTGTACACAAATGTACAACACAGTTAACATCAAATAGTACAATTCCTAAACAAACACAATATATACAGAACAATAATACTACAAACACAATATTTGGGGTTGGGTGCTGTTGACACAAATACACATTTTCAATTACAACCAGTACAAGCCTCATTCATTTCAAGTCTGTCGAGCATCATAACTCAGCAGGGCAGCCCTTCTCACCGCTAGGAGAAACACTGGGATAGGAGCTAACATATGGTCTCCTTCTGAAATCCCACGATTCACATTGTTAGACCTGATCAAACAGAATCCACCTTTCTTTTTGTGCCCATGACTGGTTCCAGGAGGTGTTAAACTAGCATGTCAGGTGCCTGGCCCTCCAACCGACCGCCCCGCTCTGTTCTAGAATGTTCTTGGCAGGTGTCATCTAGCTGCGGGCACAATGGAATGTTCCCTCTAGGTGGAAGTGGAACACCGAGAGCAGAGCAGAGAAGCACTGTGGAATGCAACCGCCATGTCACCCTTGGCTACAGCAGACCATTGAGGGGGAACAGAGCAGAACGTTAGCAGTTCTAAACGTTACAACTAGTGTTTGTGCTGTCTTGTAGTTAGGTGCAGGGTTTTCCTATGAAAGTTATTGACTGTTGAATATCTGTGGTCGTCATGATACTAGTGTAAAAATATTTCACTTGGCTGATCTCCTAAAGTCCCCAAGGAGTCTGCTGCTTCCTTCCTGCCTCACAGTGGTTCAGCACGGTTCAACAGCTCTTGGGCAGAACTATTGGCTTCTGTTACTACCATTTAAGAAGACAGATTACTACTTTCTCAAAGAATTTGACTGTACCTGCCATCTCATCTACATATTCACTGGCTTCGTCTTGCTACTGTGCTGAATGAGGCATTTTTCACATGCAGACATCCACTGTGGTTGTGGTGCCAATCACATGCACAGTTCTGGGATGGTACAGTACACACTAAAAACAAATGATTCTATATAGTGCCAAATAAGGGTTATTTGGCTTGTTACCACAGAGGATCCCTTTTTGGAGCTATATAGAACCTTTTTTGAAGATTATGTAAAGAAACATGTTCATAAGGTTCTAAATGGAACCTCTGTGGTGCTATTAAGAACCCTTTCCTAAGGTTCTATAAAGAACAATTAATAAAATGTTCTATATACAGTGGCAAGAAAAAGTATGGAACCCTTCGGAATGATCTGGATTTCTGCATGAATTGGTCATAAAATTAGATTGGATCTTCATCAAAGTTACAACAACAGACAAACACAGTGTGCTTAAACTAATAACACACAAATTATTGTATTTTTCTTGTCTATATTGAATACATAATTTAAACATTGACAGTGTAGGTTGGAAAAAGTATGTGAACCACGAGGCTAATGACTTCTCCAAAACGTAATTGGAGTCAGGAGTCGGCTAACCTGGAGTACAATCATTGAGATGAGATTGGAAATGTTGGTTAGAGCTGCCCTGCCCTATAAAAAACACTCACAACATTTGAGTTTGCTGTTCACAAGAAGCATTACTTGATGTGAACCATGACTCGAACAAAAGAGATCTCAGTAGACCCAATTGTTGACTTGCATAAAGCTGGAAAGGATTACAAAAGTATCTCTAAAAGCCTTTATGTTCATCAGTCCACGGTAAGACAAATTGTCTATAAATGGAGAAAGTTCAGCACTGTTGCTTCTCTCCCTAGGAGTGGCCGTCCTGCAAAGATGACTGCAAGAGCACAGAGCAGAATGCTCAATGAGGTTAAGAAGAATCCTAGAGTGTCAGCTAAAGACTTACAGAACTCTCTAGACCATGCTAACATCTCTGTTGACGAGTCTACGATACATAAAACACTAAACAAGAACGGTGTTCATGGGAGGACACCACGGAAGCAGCCACTGCTGTCCAAAAAAAACATTGCTGCACGTCATAAGTTCACAAAAGAGCATCTGGATGTTCCACAGCGCTACTGGTGAAATATTCTGTGTACAGATGAAACTACAGTTGAGTTGTTTGGAAGGAACACAGCACTATGTTTGGAGAAAAAAAGGCACAGCACAACAACATCAAAACCTCATCCCAACTGTAAAGTATGGTGATGGGAGCGTCATGGTTGGGGGCTGCCTCAGGGCCTGGACAGCTTGCTATCGTCGACGGAAAAATGAATTCCCAAGTTTATCAAGACATTTTGCAGGAGAATGTAAGGCTATCTGTCCGCCAATTGAAGCTCAACATAAGTTGGGTGATGCAACAGGACAACGACCTAAAACACAGAAGTAAATCAACAACAAAATGGCTTCAACAGAAGAAAATACGGCTTCTGGAGTGGCCCAATCAGAGTCCTGACCTTAACCCGATTGAGATGCTGTGGCATGACCTCGAGTGGTTCACACCAGACATCCCAAGAATATTGCTGAACTGAAACAGTTTTTTTGTAAAGAGGAATGGTCCAAAATTCCTATTGACCGTTGTGCATGTCTGATCTGCAACTACAGAAAACGTTTGGTTGAGGTTATTGCTGCCAAAGGAGGGTCCACCAGTTATTACATCCAAGGGTTCACATACTTTTCCCACCCTGCACTGTGAATGTTTACACGATGTGTTCAGTAAAGACATGGAAACATTTTAATTGTGTGTGTTATTAGTTTAAGCAGACTGTGTTTGTCTATTGTTGTGACCTAGATGAAGATCAGATCAAATGTTATGACCAATTTATGCAGAAGTCCAGGTAATTCCAAAGGGTTCACATACTTTTTATTGCCACTGTAGCACCAAAAAGGGTTTCGCTACCCTTCTTGGGGCTATATAGAACACTTTTTAATAATTCTTTACATAACCTTTATGGAGAGTGGTTCTATAGAGAACCTTCCTCAATCTCAAAGGTTCTTTATTGATCATTTTGAAGAATCATACAAGGTTTTTTATTCTGGTTAGCCATATTGTTAAAATTCCATGGGTGTCATTATTGTGTTAATTGACCAGTTGAATCAGCTGTACTAGCTCTGGAAAGGCCAGGGGTCGCTGAGGAGAGAATTGATAACCACTGATTTAGTCAACAGTTCTCAATTGACACAAGGCCTTTACTTGATTATTTCACAAGACACTGTTACTGGCACCTGACATGTATAACATGTTATGGCATAAAACAACAGATTAGATAAACTGGAATGACACTTTCACTCATGGTTGCACAAAAACAGCTGTGCGTAAACCACGCCCCAAAATATTATATTGAGCCACTTCCCCTACATTTTAATTAGCACTAAAAGAGCAAAGAACCCTTTTGTGAACTGTAAGGAACCATTGAAGGGCTCAAAGTGTTCTTTGAGTCATTATGGTTCCTCATAGAACCATCACTCTTCCCAAAGAACCCTTGAGGAACCCATTCTTAGTGTGTAGAGCCGTGGTGGGTTTGATTTCCATTCCGGAATCCTCTGGCATTCTATAAGTAAAACCCAACACACTCCAGATCCAGATTCTGAAGCAATGTTTACTTTTATAGCTCTTTGGGTGAATCCTCACAGCCAGTTTGAGTTCTTGACAGGGTGTTTTCTCTGTTAATAACTAGTAGATGATTAATTACTACAGTATAAAAAAGGAAGTTACTGTAAGGCAGTATTTCTTCATGGTTTTTATCCATATGGTCCTGTGTAGCTTAGTTTGCATTAGCGTGGTACTAGCAATGCCAAAGTTGTGGGTTCAATTCCCAGAGGGATCACACACAAAAAAAAAACACTAATTGTACTGTAACTGTGCTGTGAGTCATTTTGGATAAAAGTGTCTGCTGAATGGTAGTGTATTATATGATATACACACTCAGCCCCCACTCTCTCTTCCCACACTCTAGACGCTGGGTACCTGCATGAGACGGCGGACGTACGGCAGCAGCTCAGTCACTATCAGCTAGCATCTCGTAGTCATGTGACCTCCCCCACCGCCCCGGCCCAGGGCGCGACCTCCGACACGCGTCCGGATGGCATCCTGACCTGTGAGTTCTGTGAGTTCAGTTCGGGGTACATGCAGAGCCTGCGCCGCCACTACAGAGACAGACACGGAGGGAAGAAGCTGTTCAAGTGCAAGGACTGCTCCTTCTTCACCTGCTCCAAGTAAGAAAATGATTGATACTGTGACAACAAATTTGTCTTTCCTCGAGTCCTCACATCCTCTTTCCTCCTTAAACCGCATTGGAGGAGAGAATCCAAGGTCCCTCACAAATACATGCTGACAAAATAAGGAGGAGAGTGGACATGAGGAATCAAGGAAAGACAAATGGTCTTATTTATCTTATTTTGGGGCAGGGAGTTTTATGATGGTTGCTTGGCAACTGATTGTGCTTGTTGTTTTCTTCTGTCCGCTGGGCCTCACTGCATCTGTTCGGTTCCTCTCAGGTCAGCATTCACCATGCATGTGGAAGCAGGACACACCGTGGTTCTTGAGGAGGGTCACAAAGACCTGCGCTGTCCACTCTGTCTCTACCACACCAAATACAAGAGCAATATGATCGACCACATTGTCCTGCACAGGGGTATGCCATAGTTTATCTGCTCAAATATTGTTTAGACAATTCAGAGGGAAATATCTCTTAGTACCAGGTGTCATGATCTTATTGAGCTTAAAGTCACAGCTGTGCTAGCCTCGGAGTTCCGGGACATTACACTATATTGTCGCAAACCAAAGTGATTATCTACACTTACTAAGATACAGTGGAGGCTGCTGAGGGGAGGACGGCTCATAATAATGGCTGGAACGGAGCAAATGGAATGGCATCAAACACATGGAAACCATGGAAACCACGTGGTTAATGTATTTGATACCATTCCACTGATTCCGCCCCAGTCATTACCAGGAGCCCCTCTTCCCCAGGTCCCACCAACCTCCTGTGCTAAGATATGACTTCACAGTTGTAAGTGTTATGGTGTTTACACAATAGTCATTATCTCTTTCTTTCTCTCTCCGCCCTCTCCCTCACCCCCACAGAGGAGCGCGTGGTACCCCTGGAGGTGTCCCGCTCCAAGCTGTCTCGCCACCTGGCGGGCGTGGTGTTCCGCTGCCACAAGTGCACCTTCACCTGCTCCAGCGACCAGAGCCTGCAGCTGCACATCACCAAGCATAACGAGATGAAACCCTACCAGTGCCAGCTGTGTTACTACGACAGCAGGCAGCGTTACCAGCTGGAGGAACACCTCCGAGACGAGCACAAGGTAAGTCAGACCCAGAACTACAACTCCCATCATGCAGCCTGTCTGGCTGGCACATATGCAAGAAACTTCATCCTGTCAATATGGGAAGTGTGTTGATATTATAGTATAGTCTTGTTTTCACTCTGTGGCACACACCCCTCCACGATGTGGTCTGAACTCCAACTCCCATCATACTCTGCCTTGACCCATGCTCTTCCTGTTCATCTTTTTATTTATTTTTACTTTGGGGTAGCCTACACATCGATCTTTAATTCAGCTGTACGTGTCCTGGGGATGGGTCGGCTTTAAAAAAAAATCCAAAATGACCTACTTGCTTTTTAAAATAGGCAGTTCTCTAAGGATGTCATCCTGAGAAAATCACAAGATCGTGCCAACTTGTATACAATTCTGTTTTGGCATCCCTTCCTCTCAGAGATGGCTTCAAGAGGTCTCAGTGCATTTTATATCCGTGTCTAATAAGTTCTGAGTTATTTCAGTACTTTATCATAGAATTGATTAAACCTCCATTACATGCAGATAAAATGTGCTTATCTGTAAAAAAGGATCTGAAGTCATACAAAGTAAACCAAGCAAGATGATTCACATCCCACACACATACATCCTGCTATCTATTCTGAGTGCATATCACAAAGAATAGGTTTCATTTCCCATAGTCCCTAAATGGGGATAATGCATGAGATGCTGAACGAGTGCAGATGGCCTTTCATGAGGTTGAAGTGACATTAAAAGGGCTCAGACGACGCTAGCTGTTTTTTAAGGGAAGACTAAGAAGCTCCTGTTCCTTGAACTCATTGTTTGTACTAAAAGCCAATTATATAATTATTTTCTGACATGATACTTATCAATCATGGTTTGTGGTGCTCATAAATGATAGAAATTGTGCTTCACGTTGAATCATGGTGTTATACAGTATCGTTAAACATGAATAGATGCAAAAAAAACGTCACATTTAATTCTAATAAAGTCAATCCAATAAGCTGAATTCATCCCAGAGGGGCCATTTTTCTGGGTTTTACGAGGAGACAAGTAAACAACAACTTGACAGCAGTAAGAACATACTGCTGATACCTCTGTCTTTCTCTTGTTGATCAGGTGATCCGTAACTTTGAGTCGATGGGGCGGGTCAATCTGGATCAGCTGGATGCTTTAAAGGAGATTCGCAGTAACGCCGAGGAGGAAGAGGAGAGAGAGGAGGAAGGAACGGTCATGGAAGAAGAGATGATGGAGGAGTGTAGAGATGAAGATCTAGAGGAGGAAGAGGAAGGGGGAGTGGCAGAAAAGCATTTTCCTAAAGGTAAACAAGAATCTTTGAGCTGTGTTCATTAGGCACCAAACAGAAGAAAACTGACTGAATCAGGGAGGGACTGTTTCAAAACGTTTTGTTACATGTGCCCTAATGAACACAACCCTGTTACTGGCCCTGTCACTGATCAGTAATGTGATGTGACTGGGGGCCTGTTATATCTGTGTTTGCTGTATGTCTGATATTAACCCCTCATCATCTGATCGCTGTCTGTCCCCCAGATGTCCCTGTGGTTTCCCCTAGCAGCAGCAGTGTGTCTGCCTCCGCTGAGAAGCGTTTCCCCTGTGAATTCTGTGGTCGTTGCTTCACCAACAACATAGAGTGGGAACGCCACGTCCTCCGACACGGAATGTGAGTCCATAGAGATACATTATAATATCTTATATTAGTATTTAGTTCTGTGCCCCCCACCCACCCCCGCTAAGCATTTACCGACAGAAACGTCTTTTTTTGGTTAGATTTTTAGTCCAGACCAGACCAAATCTGAACCAATCATAGACGTCTATGTTTGATTCAGAACTGGTCCGGTCTGGCCTTTATTTGGCCCAAACGTAGACATCTATAACTGGTTCAGATTTGGTCCTTACCAAAAAGCAATCATAGTGTTCTATGTTTCATACGTTTGGAGAGTACGGTACAATATAGTAGAGTAGAGCGCAGCAGAGTACAGTAGAGCACAGCAGAGTACAGTGCACAGTACAGCAGAGTACAGTGCACAGTACAGCAGAGTACAGTGCACAGTACAGCAGAGTACAGTGCACAGTACAGCAGAGTACAGTGCACAGTACAGCAGAGCACAGCAGTGTATAGTACACAGTACAGCAGAGTACAGTGTACAGTAAAGTACAGTACACAGTACAGCAGAGTACAGTACACAGTACAGTAGAGCACAGCAGAGTACAGTACAACACAGTACAGTAGAGCACAGCAGAGTACAGTACACAGTACAGTAGAGCACAGTACATTACAGTACAGTAGAGCACAGAGTACAGTACAATAGAGTACAGCAGAGTACAGTACAGTAGAGCACAGCAGTGTACAGTACAATATAGTACAGTATAGGACCATAGAGTACAGCAGAGTACAGTACAATAGTACAGTAGAGCACAGCAGAGTACATTACACAGTACAGTACACAGTACAGTAGAGCACAGCAGAGTACAATACAGTACACAGGACAGTAGAGCACAGCAGAGTACAGTACAATACAGTACAGCAGAGTACAGTAGAGTACATTACAGTACAGTACAGTAGAGCACAGTAGAGTACAGTACAGTACAGTAAAGCACAGTAGAGTACAGTACAATACAGTACAGTAGAGTACAGTACACAGTACAGTAAAGCACAGCAGAGTATAGTACAACACAGTAGAGCAGTGTAGAGTACAATACAGTACACAGTACAGTAGAGCACAGCAAAGTACAGTATGGCACAGCTTAGTACAATACACAGTACAGTAAAGAAAAGTATAGTTCAATACAGAAAAGTATAGTATAGTAGAGTAAAAATAAATATATATATAAATATATATACACACTGCTCAAAAAAATAAAGGGAACACTTAAACAACACAATGTAACTCCAAGTCAATCACACTTCTGTGAAATCAAACTGTCCACTTAGGAAGCAACACTGATTGACAATAAATGTCACATGCTGTTGTGCAAATGGAATAGACAACAGGTGGACATTATAGGCAATTAGCAAGACACTCCCAATAAAGGAGTGGTTCTGCAGGTGGTGACCACAGACCACTTCTCAGTTCCTATGCTTCCTGGCTGATGTTTTGGTCGCTTTTGAATGCTGGCGGTGCTTTCACTCTAGTGGTAGCATGAGACGGAGTCTACAACCCACACAAGTGGCTCAGGCAGTGCAGCTCATCCAGGGTGGCACATCAATGCGAGCTGTGGCAAGAAGGTTTGCTGTGTCTGTCAGCGTAGTGTCCAGAGCATGGAGGCGCTACCAGGAGACAGGCCAGTACATCAGGAGACGTGGAGGAGGCCGTAGGAGGGCAACAACCCAGCAGCAGGACCGCTACTTCCGCCTTTGTGCAAGGAGGAGCAGGAGGAGCACTGCCAGAGCCCTGCAAATGACCTCCAGCAGGCCACAAATGTGCATGTGTCTGCTCAAACGGTCAGAAACAGACTCTGTGAGGGTGGGGGTTGTGCTTACAGCCTTTGCCAGAGAACACCAAGATTGGCAAATTCGCCACTGGCGCCCTGTGCTCTTCACAGGTGAAAGCAGGTTCACACTGAGCACATGTGACAGACGTGACAGAGTCTGGAGACGCCGTGGAGAACGTTCTGCTGCCTGCAACATCCTCCAGCATGACCGGTTTGGCAGTGGGTCAGTCATGGTGTGGGGTGGCATTTCTTTGGGGGGCCGCACAGCCCTCCATGTGCTCGCCAGAGGTAGCCTGACTGCCATTAGGTACCGAGATGAGATCCTCAGACCCCTTGTGAGACCATATGTGGCTGGAGTGTGTCAGCAGTTCTTGCAAGAGGAAGGCATTGATGCTATGGACTGGCCCGCCCGTTCCCCAGACCTGAATCCAATTGAGCACATCTGGGACATCATGTCTCGCTCCATCCACCAACGCCACGTTGCACCACAGACTGTCCAGGAGTTGGCAGATGCTTTAGTCCAGGTCTGGGAGGAGATCCCTCAGGAGACCATCCGCCACCTCATCAGGAGCATGCCCAGGCGTTGTAGGGAGGTCATACAGGCACGTGGAGGCCACACACACTACTGAGCCTCATTTTGACTTGTTTTAAGAACATTACATCAAAGTTGGATCAGCCTGTAGTGTGGTTTTCCACTTTAATTTTAAGTGTGACTCCAAATCCAGACCTCCATGGGTTGATAAATTTGATTTCCATTGATCATTTTTGTGTGATTTTGTTCTCAGCACATTCAACTATGTAAAGAAAAAATAATTTAATAAGAATATTTCATTCATTCAGATCTAGGATGTGTTATTTTAGTGTTCCCTTTATTTTTTTGAAAAAAATATTTAAAAAAATATAAAATAAAAAATAATAATAATAAAGTAGAGTGAAGTAGAGCCATTTTTTACATTCAGCATCACTTCATCAAGGGAAATATAGTATTCTTTCTAATAAAGATATCTACACATATTTCAGGATATTGTGTATCCCTGGAAAAAAATCTGAATTCTTGTAAACATTACTGTTTTGAAAACATAGTTTGTCCAAAAAAAGGGGAATGGGTAAGTTAAGCCGCCTACACATTTATGTACTGAATGAAATATTACCACTACCTTTTAAAAACTATATCTGTATTTTTTCCCCAAACACAATTCAACACAATCCCTTTTTTTGTACTTTAATCATTTTAAGCATCTTTGAACAAATAACAAACACTTTGTACTTTTGTAAACACTTTTAACATTGGCCAATATATCCCAGTGATAATGCCTTGCATTACGCTTGGGAAGAAAACACTTGAATTTGCTCAACTTGCCCCATGGCCATTGGCTCAACTTACCCCATGGCCATTGGCTCAACTTACCCCATGGCCATTGGCTCAACTTACCCCAAGGCCATTGGCTCAACTTACCCCATGGCCATTGGCTCAACTTACCCCATGGCCATTGGCTCAACTTACCCCATGGCCATTGGCTCAACTTACCCCATGGCCATTGGCTCAACTTACCCCATGGCCATTGGCTCAACTTACCCCATGGCCATTGGCTCAACTTACCCCATGGCCATTGGCTCAACTTACCCCATGGCCATTGGCTCAACTTACCCCATGGCCATTGGCTCAACTTACCCCATGGCCATTGGCTCAACTTACCCCATGGCCATTGGCTCAACTTACCCCATGGCCATTGGCTCAACTTACCCCATGGCCATTGGCTCAACTTACCCCATGGCCATTGGCTCAACTTACCCCATGGCCATTGGCTCAACTTACCCCATGGCCATTGGCTCAACTTACCCCAAGGCCATTGGCTCAACTTACCCCATGGCCATTGGCTCAACTTACCCCATGGCCATTGGCTCAACTTACCCCATGGCCATTGGCTCAACTTACCCCATGGCCATTGGCTCAACTTACCCCATGGCCATTGGCTCAACTTACCCCATGGCCATTGGCTCAACTTACCCCATGGCCATTGGCTCAACTTACCCCATGGCCATTGGCTCAACTTACCCCATGGCCATTGGCTCAACTTACCCCATGGCCATTGGCTCAACTTACCCCATGGCCATTGGCTCAACTTACCCCATGGCCATTGGCTCAACTTACCCCATGGCCATTGGCTCAACTTACCCCATGGCCATTGGCTCAACTTACCCCATGGCCATTGGCTCAACTTACCCCATGGCCATTGGCTCAACTTACCCCATGGCCATTGGCTCAACTTACCCCATGGCCATTGGCTCAACTTACCCCATGGCCATTGGCTCAACTTACCCCATGGCCATTGGCTCAACTTACCCCATGGCCATTGGCTCAACTTACCCCATGGCCATTGGCTCAACTTACCCCATGGCCATTGGCTCAACTTACCCCATGGCCATTGGCTCAACTTACCCCATGGCCATTGGCTCAACTTACCCCATGGCCATTGGCTCAACTTACCCCATGGCCATTGGCTCAACTTACCCCATGGCCATTGGCTCAACTTACCCCATGGCCATTGGCTCAACTTACCCCATGGCCATTGGCTCAACTTACCCCATGGCCATTGGCTCAACTTACCCCATGGCCATTGGCTCAACTTACCCCATGGCCATTGGCTCAACTTACCCCAAGGCCATTGGCTCAACTTACCCCATGGCCATTGGCTCAACTTACCCCATGGCCATTGGCTCAACTTACCCCATGGCCATTGGCTCAACTTACCCCATGGCCATTGGCTCAACTTACCCCATGGCCATTGGCTCAACTTACCCCATGGCCATTGGCTCAACTTACCCCATGGCCATTGGCTCAACTTACCCCATGGCCATTGGCTCAACTTACCCCATGGCCATTGGCTCAACTTACCCCATGGCCATTGGCTCAACTTACCCCATGGCCATTGGCTCAACTTACCCCATGGCCATTGGCTCAACTTACCCCATGGCCATTGGCTCAACTTACCCCATGGCCATTGGCTCAACTTACCCCATGGCCATTGGCTCAACTTACCCCAAGGCAAACATTTTGACTATTAGCCCACAGCTACAATGAAGCACTTTCATGCTAGTTTTATGACCTTATATTGAAGCTTATATAGATCCCAACTGATGTATAGAATAATCTTTACATTATCTAATGTGGTTTCGATACAAGCATCACAAAACCTCTAACACAATAAATTAATTTGACTTTGTAAAAAAAATGTTTGTTTTTTTACGCAACTTGCTTACCAATTTTTCCATGTGGTTTCTTCCTTCACAGACTAAATGAAAGGATGACCTTATTCATTTTATGTATGGTTTCCTAGAAACAAGGGTGGCTCAACTTACCCATTTGGTTCAACTCACCCCACCCTCTCTACTGTATTGTACCCTACTTTACTCTTAATGTACTCTACTCTATTGAATTAAACTCTACTGTACTGTACTCTTCTGTACTCTTCTGTACTGTACCATACTGTAATGTTCAAATTGATGAAACATAGCATAGACATCTATGATTTCTTCAGATTTGGATCTGGTCCATACTGACCAAATATGTACTTGTTTGGGGCGGGGCTCATATTAGAATAATACCCGGCATGCTTTGCAAGTGTTTGTTTTTACATTTACATTTTGGTCATTCAGCAGACGCTCTTATCCAGAGCGACTTACAGTCAGTGCATTCAACTTAAGTAGATAAACCACAAAATATCAGAGTCATAGCAAGAATAGCACATTTTAAAGCTTTTGAAAAAGCTCACATAAATAAGTGCATGTGACAGAATAAATATTCTGTTGTAATCTTGAGTTCCTTTTTCATATAATAAAGAGGCTTGAAAAATATTGTGATATAATGCATACTTCATTGAGAATGTACACTACCGTTCAAACGTTTGGGGTCACTGAAAAATGTCTTTGTTTTTGAAAGAAAAGCAACATTTTTGTCCATTTAAAATAACATCAAATTGATCAGAAAACACAGTGTCTGAGTTCTTTGCAGAGTTGCAAAGAAAAAGCCATATCTCAGACTGCCCAATAAAAAGAAAAGATGGGCAAAAGAACACAGACAATGGACAGAGGAACTCTGCCTAGAAGGTCAGCATCTCTTAGTCGCCTCTTCACTGTTGACGTTGAGACTGGTGTTTTGCGGGTAATATTTAATGAAGCTGCCAGTTGAGGACTTGTGAGGCGTCTGTTTCTCAAACTAGACACTAATGTATTTGTCCTCTTGCTCAGTTGTGCCTCCCAATCATCTTTCTATTCTGGTTAGAGCCAGTTTGTGCTGTTCTGTGAAGGGAGTAGTACACAACCTTGTACGAGATCTTCAGTTTCTTGGCAATTTCTCACATGGAATAGCCTTCATTTCTCAGAACAAGAATAGACTGACGAGTTTCAGAAGAAAGTTCTTTGTTTCTGGCCATTTTGAGCCCGTATCGAACCCACAAATGCTGATGCTCCAGAGACTCATCTAGTCTAAAGAAGGTTTGTTTTATTGCTTCTTTAATCAGAACAACAGTTTTCAGCTGTGCTAACAGAATTGCAAAAGGGTTTTCTAATGATCAATTAGCCCTTTAAAATGCTAAACTTGGATTAGCTAACACAAAGTACCATTGGAACACAGGAGAGATGGTTGCTGATAATGGGCCTATGTAGATATTCCATTACAAATCAGCCGTTTACAGCTACAATAGTCATTTACAACATTAACAATGTCTACACTGTATTTCTGATCAATTTGATGTTATTTTAATGGACAAAAAAGGTTATTTTCTTTCAAAAACAAGGACATTTCTAAGAGACCCCAAACGTTTGAACGGTAGTGTATATGCATATGAAAGTTGGCCATAGAATCAATGACTGAAAAAATAAGTATTTTAATGTCTTTTCAATGTCTGGGAAATATGTATTTTCACCTTTCATTCCGCACCTGAAATGCACCCGATTTCAATGCCCTGTATAATTGGTATTTTCACCTTTCATTCCGCACCTGAAATGCACCCAATTTCAATGCCCTGTATAATATGTTTTTTCAAAGTCCGGAAAATACATATTTTCAACTTTGATTCAGCAACTAGATGTCTAAAAGACATATTTTCAACATAATTTTGTTTACTAAGATCTTGCATCCCTCTCTTCTCCTTTCCCTGTCCCATCTCTCTCCCGTCTCTCTCTCCATTCCTACTTCTTTCCCTCCTTCTCAGCCTCTTCCTTCGGCATGTTTTCCCCCAGTATGTTCCTATGGTGATGGACACTGACCTTTCACCCTCTCATCCCCATGCAGGACTGTTACCAACAGCAGAACAACAGACACTAGCACCACTCCAGCAATAGAAACCTCAGCTCAGCTTCTTATTGGCTCGTTGGATGTCGTGACAATGACCGATAGAGGGATGGACCTATCCAGCAACGGCATGGAGGTGGAGAGAGGATATGCCTCTGACCTATCACAGAGTAGTAAAAATCAGAATGAGGAAGACAAAGAAATACTTGAGACCAAAAATGACCTATAGGAAGAGATGGAAGAGAAGAGAACTGTGGCCTAACATTGTAGTCACTGTGCTAGAGACCATAACATTAGGTTGTATGGATATTGATGTTGGGTTGGGTATCAAAAATAGGCTGCAAAAAAAAAAGAAGATGTAAACATAAAAAACTAAGTCAAAGGAATTGTCACCTTTTGGAGCATTGTTAGCTTTTAAGTGTAACATATTGGAAACAATAGGTTGTGTTCAATGATTTATATATACACTAGATGACTGACAGGGAGCGCTGTTTTGAAGCCGCCGTACCTCCATCTTGGCTCTCCCCCAGCATTGTGTTGAAGCCACCGCGCCTCCATCTTGGAACTCCCCCACCGTTGAAAAAATATTTTGGAAGCTATAGAAATGCATTTATAAAGTCTACATTTGTTTTTGCCATGTTTATTCTATACTGAACAAAAATCTAAATGCAACATGCAACAATTTCAACGATTGTACTGAGTTACACTTCATATAAGGAAATCAGTCATTTTAAATAAATAAATTAGGCCCTAATCTATGGATTTCACGACTGGGCAGGGCCCAACCACTTGGGAGCCTGCGCCACCCACTGGCGAGCCAGGCCCAGCCAATCAGAATGAATTTTTCACAACAAAATGTCTTTATTACAGACAGAAATACTCCTGTTTCTTTAGCTGTCCAGTTGGCTGGTCTCAGATGCTGCCGCAGGTAAAGAAGCCAGATGTGGAGGTCCTGGGCTGGCGTGGTTACACGTGGTCTGCGGTTGTGAGACTGGTTGGACGTACTGCCAAATTCTATAAAATAACCTTGTAGGCATCTTATGGTAGAGAAGTTAACATAACATTCTCTGGCAACAGCTCTGGTGGACCTCTGGCAAAAGCTCTGGTCGACATTCCCGCAGACAGCATGCCAATTGCATACTCCCTCAAAACTTGAGACATCTGTGGCATTGTGTTATGTAACAACACTGCACATTTTAGAGTGGCCTTTTATTGTCCCCAGTACAAGGTGCACCTGTAATGATCATGCTGTTTAATCAGATTCTTGATATGCCACACCTGTCAAGTGGATGGTTTATCTTGGCAAAGGAGAAATGCTCACTAACAGGGATGTAAAAAAAAATCTGAGAAAAAGCTTTTGTGCATTTGGAACATATAATTTATATCAGTTCATGAAACATGGGACCAACACTTTACATGTTGCATTTATATTTTTGTTCAGTATATTACAGACATGTTAATGCATATTTTTGTTATTATATTATGTGAGCTAAACATAAAAATAAAATTTGAAAAAAAATATATATATAAAAACATTTTCATTAAAGTATAATGTTTTGAAAGTGCAAATGTTACTTTCCCTACTACAGCAACAAAAATACTTAAATAGATTTCATTTTGACCTTGAATCATTATATTGTAATACTGTAGAATTCCATTCATTTCTATGGACTGCTTCTTCTGTGGAGTGCCAATATGGCCGACCGGTGGCTTCAAAGCCTCTCATTGGCCAATACATAGCATCAGCAATCCAGGGTTTATATACATCACCGTTTGTGTTACATCCCAAAAAAATGTAAATGGCTGAACTTTAAAATTAGTCACTGGTCCCATAGAATAGATGTTAATATATTGGTAACCAATAGTGAATGGTACTGTAAAAAGCATACATTCAGGTCAAATCGTCAGTTTCCACAGGTTAAGTCCTAGTTCACGTCTACTGAACTAAGATATTTATTTTGTTTAAAGAAAGAGTGGGTGACATTTCCCCAAAACATGTTTGAAATTGGAGAATTCAATTTTGAAGCCTAGGTGCCTTCAGAAAGTATTTATACCCTTTGATTTATTCCATATTTGGTTGTTACATCCTGAATTCGAAATGTATTGAATATTATTTTTTTCTCACCCATCTACACACAATACCCAATAATGACAAAGTGAAAACATGTTTTTTAGATTTTTTTGAAAATGTATTGAAAATTAAACATAGAAATATCTAATTTCCGTAAGTATTTACACCCCTGAGTCAATTTGTTGGAGATACAAGCATCTTTGGCAGCGAGTACAGACTTTCTGGGTAAGTCTCTAAGAGCTTTCCACACCTGGATTGTACAACATCTGCCCATTATCATTTTCAAAATCATTCAAGCTCTGTCAAAGTGGTTGTTGTTCATTGCTAAACAACCCTTTTCAGGTCTTTCCATAAAGTTTTAGGTAGATTTAAGTCAAAACTGTAACTCGGCCACTCGGGAACATTCACAGTCTTCTTGGTAAGCAACTCAAGTCTAGATGGGGCTTTTTGTTTTAGGTTATTGTCCTGCTGAAAGGTGAATTCATCTCCCAGTATCTGGTGGAAAGCAAACTGAACCAGGTTTTGCCAGTGCTTAGCACCATTCCATTAATTTTTTATCCTGAAAAACTCCCCAGTCCTTAACAATTACAAGCATACCCAGAGCATGATGCAGCCACCACTATGCTTGAAAATAGTGGTACTCAGAGTGGTACTCAGTAATGTGTTGTATTGGATTTGCCTCAAACATAACACTTTATATTTAGGACAAAAAATGTAAAAAAAAAAAAAAAAAGCCACATTTTTTGCTTTTTTCCTTTAGTGCCTTATTGCAAACAGGATGCATGTTTTTGATTATTTTTATTCTGTACAGGCTTCCTTCTTTGCCCTCTGTAAATTATGTTAATATTGTGGAGTAACTACAATGTTGTTGATCCATCCTCAGTTTTCTCCTATCACAGCCATTAAACACTGTAACTGTTTTAAAGTCACCATTGGCCTCATGGTGAAATCCCTGAGCGATTTCCTTCCTCTCCGGCAACTGAGTTAGGAAGGACGCTTCTATCTTTGTAGTGACTGGGTGTAATTAGTGTAATTAATAACTTCACCATGCTCAAAGGGATATTCAATGTCTGCTTTTGTTTACCCAACTACTATTAGGTGCCCTTTTATGTGAGGCATTGGTTGAATCTGTGTTTGAAATTCACTGCTCAACTGAGGGACCTTACATGTATGTGTGGGGTACATAGATGAGGTAGTTATTCAAAAATCATGTTTTTTTACTATGATTCACTATTATTGCACTAGAGTGAGTCCATGCCACGTATTATGTAACATGAACCTATTTATGCTTGCCATAACAAAGGGGTTGAATGCTTGTTGACTCAAGACATTTCAGCTTGACATTTTTTATTCATTTCAAATCATTTCTAACAACGTGCAGTACCAGTCAAAAGTTTGGACACACCTACTCATTCAAGGGTTTTTCTTTATTTTTACTATTTTCTACATTGTAGAATAATAGTGAAGACATCAAAACTATGGAAATAACACATATGGAATCATGTAGTAACCAAAAAACTGTTAATCAAATCAAAATATGTTTTAGATTCTTCAAAGCCACCCTTTGCATTGATTACAGCTTTGCACACTCTTGGCATTCTCTCAACCAGCTTCACCTGCAATGCTTTTCCAACAGTCTTGAAGGAGTTCCCACATATACTATAGCACAGGACAATGACCCAAAACACACCTCCTAGATGTGTAATGGCTATTTGACCAAGAAGGAGAGTGATGGGAGTGCTGCATCAGATGACGTGGCCTCCACAATCACCCCCTGCTTTTACTTCACTCTTTGGTCCAACTCATCTCAAATCATCTCAATTTGGTTGAGGTCGGGTGATTGTGGAGGCCACGTCATCTGATGCAGCACTCCATCACTCTCCTTCTTGGTCAAATAGCCATTACACATCACGGAGGTGTGTTTTGGGTCATTGTCCTGTTGAAAAACAAATGATAGTCCCACTAAGCGCATATATTTGGGCTGCAATTTCTGAGGCTGGTAACTCTAATGAACTTATCTTCTGCAGCAGAGGTAACTCTGGGTCTTCCATTCCTGTGGCGGTCCTCATGAGAGCCAGTTTCATCATAGCGCTTGATGGTTTTTGCAACTGCACTTGAAGAAACTTTCAAAGTTCTTGACATTTTCTGAATTGACTGACCTTCATGTCTTAAAGTAAAGATGGACTGTCATTTCTATTTGCTTATTTGAGGTGGTCTTGCCATAATATGGACTTGGTATTTTACCAAATAGGGCTATGTTCTGTATACCACCCCTACCTTGTCACAACACAACTGATTGGTTCAAACGCATTAAGAAGGAATGAAATACCTTTTAAATACCTAATAATAACTTTTAACAAGGCACACCTGTTAATTGAATTGCATTCCAGGTGACTACCTTATGAAGCTAGTTGAGAGAATGCCAAGAGTGTGCAACGCTGTCTTCAAGGCAAATGGTGGCTACTTTGAAGAATCTCAAATATAAAATGTATTTTGAATTGTTTAACACTTTTTTTGGTTACTACATGATTCCATATGTGTTATTTCACAGTTTTGATGTCTTCACTATTATTCTACAATGTAGAAAATAGTAAAAAAAATAAAGAAAAACCCTTGAATGACTAGGTGTGTCCAAACTTTTGACTAGTACTGTAATTCCACTTTGACATTATTCGGTATTGTGTGTCGGCAATTGACAAAAAAATCTACATTTAATCCATTTTAAATTCAGGCTGTAACACAACAAGATGTGGGAAATAGTCAAGAGGTGTGAATTCTTTCTGAAGGCACTGTATGTATCAAAGCACCTTTGACACCATGGAAGTTCCAAACAAGGGGTTCTTTAAAGATATATAACCTACTCTATGACCCCACCTTTAACCTCCTCCTGCTCCCTGATCCCCCTTTAACCTCCTACTGCTCCCTGATCCCCCTTTACCTCCTACTGATCCCCCTTTAACCTCCTACTGCTCCCTGATCCCCCTTTAACCTCCTACTGCTCCCTGATCCCCCTTTACCTCCTACTGATCCCCCTTTAACCTCCTACTGCTCCCTGATCCCCCTTTAACCTCCTACTGCTCCCTGATCCCCCTTTACCTCCTACTGATCCCCCTTTAACCTCCTCCTGCTCCCTGATCCCCCTTTAACCTCCTACTGCTCCCTGATCCCCCTTTACCTCCTACTGATCCCCCTTTAACCTCCTACTGCTCCCTGATCCCCCTTTAACCTCCTACTGCTCCCTGATCCCCCTTTAACCTCCTACTGCTCCCTGACCCCCCTTTAACCTCCTACTGCTCCCTGATCCCCCTTTAACCTCCTACTGCTCCCTGATCCCCCTTTACCTCCTACTGCTCCCTGATCCCCCTTTAACCTCCTCCTGCTCCCTGCTCCCTGATCCCCCTTTAACCTCCTCCTGCTCCCTGATCCCCCTTCACCTCGACCCCCATTTAACCTCCTACTGTATGGGATAACACATTTAACTGACTCCCATTTAACCTCCTACTGTATGGGATAACACATTTAACTGACCCCCCTTTAACTTCCTACTGTATGGTGTCACACATTTAACTGACCCCCCTTTAACCTCCTACTGTATGGGGTAACACATTCAGCTCACTGACCCCCATTTAATCCCTGACCCACCTTTAACCTCACTGCTACCATCCAGATCCTCATTTCCGTATCCTAAAAATCCCATTGTCTAGTGTTGTCGTTGTCACAGAGTTAAGAATGTGCCGTAAGGTCACTCCACAGCTAGCTTGAAATGTTGTCGATGGAGCCATCCAATTGGATCCTTTTGTATAGCTCAATCGGCCGGTACGTTGTCAAGGAGGATGGTCGCTTGTTTGAGCCCGTTATGGGGACACGGACAGTGGAGGACGATATACTGTGAGCAGCTGACTGCCGTCGGTTTCATGATGTTGAGAGACGGACAGTATATGAGAGATGACTCTTCTTGACCTGTGCCTGTATTCAAGTGTCTCTGAGTAGGAGTGCTGATCTAGGGTCAGTTTAGCCTTTTAGATCATAATGAAGACGATTATGTGGACCTGATCCTAGATATGCCTTCTCAACGTGTCACTCTTCACCCATCTATACTAGCTGTAAAACAGTAGGACATTTCTGTGATTTGACCCGAATGATAACTTTACAGTCGTTTTTTTGTTTAGCATTGTGTAAATCAAGTAGAATAATTCATTGAGGAATAGTTGCACCTTATTTATCTATAGTATATATCCAACTTTTAGAATATTGTCTTGGCTTTTGCCCTAATATGGTTTCCTTGAATATGATGTGATGCCTTCAGCCTTAGGCATTCCCATCACTTCCACTCTTTATAACTGCATTTATTGTCTATAGTTCAACTTCTGACAGTTGAGATTTTGACATTTGAAAGTGAACTGACACAACCGTGTTCCCACAACATGATAACCAGCAGCTTGACTTAATTGGTTAAGTTCCCTTGCTATTTTGTCTATCGATAGCGAGCTACACTGTACTCTGGTGATATATATATATATATATATATCTTCAACGTCAGAAGACAATAGAGGGAATAATGTGGGGGAAATAGCATGACGTAAGCAGCTAATTCACCTCATCAATAGAGAATTGTGACAGCATTTGAAAGACAACCAACTTGTATGCTAAAGAAAAATGATTTTAAATGTGACTGACCAGCAATGTGAAAGTAGAACACTGGGGTGTTTAACTAATGTTCTCCAGTGCATTTGTGCTGTATTCTATGATTATGTCATTGTTGATGGAGATAACTAGGAGAGCCTGCTCTTCTGTATGCTTCTTTTTAGACTAGGCTGTTTTGACAAACAAGGCAGAGATTGTATATGTTAGAAGTTGCTGCTCAAATACCCCAAAGCCTTATTAGAATTATGAATAGCAATTATTTCAAGCTTCATCAAAACAAATGTTTTCTTTCCAACAGTGGTTGGTTGGAACCAATACAAAAAAACTATACAATACAAAGTGATTGACAGTTATTGGTATAACTCATTTGAGCCATCAAAATGACAGAAAAAAAAAAAAATGTTTTCTTGGTACCAAAATATTTAGCTGGCTATGTTTGCTACAAATGTCTTTCCTGGGTAAAGAACCATTGTTGCATAGGGGGAAGAACCCAGAGACATATATATATATATATATACAGTATTAATGTATATATGGCTCTGATAGAATCCAGTTCCCCTATAGGGTGTCCTGCATGTACGTATGTGACATGCAGCCGTGTATAGAGAAAACAAACTGCTTGTTAAGTGTTTGAAACTGTGGTGTTTCAGAAAGGATACTTTAACCTTTTTCCTTTAGGTGTTGGTCTCAAATTAAACAAATAAATAAAACAAAAAATCTAAAGATAAAAACCTTTTGGAGTGTTTTTCAGACTCCCAAATCAAAATGTTAATAATAAGCTGTTGTACAACGTCTGGTTGATAAGAAATATCGGTTATTTTTTTGTACCTTTAAAAACAACTTGGGGGGGAGGGGGGAGGGGGGGTGCTGAGTCTTTTACCCCTTGTCCTATTTTCCTTTTAAAGGACTAGCCTAGCTTTTTAAACATTAACCCGTTAGAGAAATGTTTGTTTGAGGAAATAAGCTTTTAAAGTGGCAGCCGCTCCACTTAAAACCAGGGGTTAAATATGGATTTTGTAAGGTGATGAAACTGTCCTGTCTCTCTGTCCCACAAAATTGCTAAATTTTTCATATAAATCTATTGAACTGTCACTGTACCCTGAAGGTGGTGGGACTATTGGTTGTTGGTCACACCCCTTCCTCCCACCTCCCAATTTAATCCCTGCTCGTCATAACACACTGGATACTTGTATGTGTGTGTGTAATATATATATTATATATATATATATATAATATATATATTTACTTTGTCTTCATTACGTTTCTCTCCTCTCTTCAGACTGTTCTCTATAGTTTTACTACTTTAGATTCTCCATTTTGCCTTTTCTCCTGTGAAAATCTGATTCCTAAAGGTGGGCCTAGAATGATTGTTTACAATTGTATTCCATTTGATCTCTGGATATTCTGTAAATATTGTAATTCATTGTCTTTTTTTAACTTGTTAATAAAGTTATCAGATAACGGTATATTGTGTTTGTTGTTATGGATCATATTTCCACTTAGTGCATCTGTTGTTTCCAATCAGATATACAGTGCCTTGCGAAAGTATTCGGCCCCCTTGAACTTTGCGACCTTTTGCCACATTTCAGGCTTCAAACATAAAGATATAAAACTGTATTTTTTTGTGAAGAATCAACAACAAGTGGGACACAATCATGAAGTCGAACGACATTTATTGGATATTTCAAACTTTTTTAACAAATCAAAAACTGAAAAATTGGGCGTGCAAAATTATTCAGCCCCTTTACTTTCAGTGTAGCAAACTCTCTCCAGAAGTTCAGTGAGGATCTCTGAATGATCCAATGTTGACCTAAATGACTAATGATGATAAATACAATCCACCTGTGTGTAATCAAGCCTCCGTATAAATGCACCTGCACTGTGATAGTCTCAGAGGTCCGTTAAAAGCGCAGAGAGCATCATGAAGAACAAGGAACACACCAGGCAGGTCCGAGATACTGTTGTGAAGAAGTGTAAAGCCGGATTTGGATACAAAAAGATTTCCCAAGCTTTAAACATCCCAAGGAGCACTGTGCAAGCGATAATATTGAAATGGAAGGAGTATCACCACTGCAAATCTACCAAGACCTGGCCGTCCCTCTAAACTTTCAGCTCATACAAGGAGAAGACTGATCAGAGATGCAGCCAAGAGGCCCATGATCACTCTGGATGAACTGCAGAGATCTACAGCTGAGGTGGGAGACTCTGTCCATAGGACAACAATCAGTCGTATATTGCACAAATCTGGCCTTTATGGAAGAGTGGCAAGAAGAAAGCCATTTCTTAAAGATATCCATAAAAAGTGTTGTTTAAAGTTTGCCACAAGCCACCTGGGAGACACACCAAACATGTGGAAGAAGGTGCTCTGGTCAGATGAAACCAAAATTGAACTTTTTGGCAACAATGCAAAACGTTATGTTTGGCGTAAAAGCAACACAGCTGAACACACCATCCCCACTGTCAAACATGGTGGTGGCAGCATCATGGTTTGGGCCTGCTTTTCTTCAGCAGGGACAGGGAAGATGGATGGAGCCAAATACAGGACCATTCTGGAAGAAAACCTGATGGAGTCTGCAAAAGACCTGAGACTGGGACGGAGATTTGTCTTCCAACAAGACAATGATCCAAAACATAAAGCAAAATCTACAATGGAATGGTTCAAAAATAAACATATCCAGGTGTTAGAATGGCCAAGTCAAAGTCCAGACCTGAATCCAATCGAGAATCTGTGGAAAGAACTGAAAACTGCTGTTCACAAATGCTCTCCATCCAACCTCACTGAGCTCGAGCTGTTTTGCAAGGAGGAATGGGAAAAAATGTCAGTCTCTCGATGTGCAAAACTGATAGAGACATACCCCAAGCGACTTACAGCTGTAATCGCAGCAAAAGGTGGCGCTACAAAGTATTAACGTAAGGGGGCTGAATAATTTTGCACGCCCAATTTTTCCGTTTTTGATTTGTTACAAAAGTTTGAAATATCCAATAAATGTAGTTCCACTTCATGATTGTGTCCCACTTGTTGTTGATTCTTAAAATACAGTTTTATATCTTTATGTTTGAAGCCTGAAATGTGGCAAAAGGTCGCAAAGTTCAAGGGGGCCGAATACTTTCGCAAGGCACTGTATATGGTGTCTTTTGACACCACAGGATCAGTATATTCTCCATTGTCACAAATTCCCAGAAATTCCAGGTCAATCCACCCAATACTTTGAATAGGACACCATACCATTGTTTCAGGTTATTGACACTCCAAAAACAGCACTTTGTACAGGCGTATCTATTAGTATACTTATCACGACAGATGTCATGAATCGTAAATGAATAAGCTCTAAGGGGCTCCTGAGTGGTGCAGCGGTCTAAGGCACTGCATCTCAGTGCTAGAGGCGTCACTACAGACCCTGGTTCGATTCCATTCCGTGATTGGAAGCCCCATAGGGAGTACCCAGCGTCGTCCGGGTTTGGGTTTGGCTGCGGTATGCCGTCATTGTAAATAAGAATTTGTTCTTAACTGACTTGCATAGTCAAATAAAGGTAAGCAAGCTCCCAGGAAAGCAATTAGCAAAAATGAATGCTTGGCTTTCAAGGGCAGAACAGATGTGATTCAGTGAGATAAAATAATACTGAAGTGTTTCACAATCACGGCTATGCCAGCCAATACATTTTAATTCCTTGCACTGATCATTCATTATTTACATAGTATTTACTCATCCCAACCCTCATGAGTTCTCATCACCTTTGAGTGTAATTATTGTTTTTGGATGATTGCAGAGACATGGATAATAATACCAAATACCTTTTATTTGCTGTAGTTGTGGTAGTACACGTGGCTTGTTTGAATGTGTCTGTCAGAGACAGTGGCAATCTTTTGTTAGATCAAATGTCTTTATGCATCGTCAATCTTGTGTTAGTGGAGGGATGCAGCCACCCCTGGGCAGCAGAGGACAAAGAGAAGGTTGACAGGAGAAGGCGTAGTGAGGGTGCATCCAAAATGGCACCCTATCCCCTATTTAGTGCACTACTTTTGGCCAGGGTACATAGATGCTCTGGTCAAAAGTAGTGCACTATGTAGGGAATAAAGTGCCATTTTGGGACGCAAGCCTGAATCCCTCACCTCCAGTCTCAAATAAAAGAATGTGACAGACAGTCGTTTAGGCTTTGAAACCAACGGACAAAGCCAGGCTGGGGCTCCCTCTTTATCTGTCTGAGAGAGTGGCCAGAGAAGAGAGAGAGAGAAAGGACAAAGACAACAGCCAGTACTGTAGCTACCAGAAATATGAGCTGTTCTTGGACAGGCGAGAGTTCTTAGAACTATCCGTTTGTATTAAACAGCCATTGTTTGCTACTCGTCTTTGGTGCAAACACCACTGCCACATTTTTTTTACTGCGACATGATCACATCAACTGACCTGACCTTATCGAAGTGAGAGTAAGATATGAGAGTCTTGTGTACTTTGAAGTATATATCAACCTTAAATACAGGACTTTCATTGAACCCTTCTAATATTTTGATGAACCAAATACCAATACTAGATATGCCAGTCTCAACCCCATATTGACCACTTCTGCTCTGCCTCTTGTTGATGTCAATATCTAATGCATTTGATTTTACCATGCTCTATGTAGGCTGTCCTCTTGGATGGTTGCCATGGATAGTCTACACTCAGAGCAGCCCATATTTGTCAAAACAGCTTGTCCACAGGAAATAGCTCTGGAGTGAGGCGACATCCCAGTGGTCTGCAACTCTGTGTTCCACCCTTCCACCCATTACATGATCATGGCTTCTCTCTCTCACTCATTCACATCTCGCTCATCAACTCTGTGGAACTGAGTTCAACTGATCCGAACCACAATCCCAGAGGAACGCAAGACTGCTAGTCGTGTACATGATAAACGACAACGGATACATTTGGGACACAGAAACAGTGGGGAAATGTAGGCCTATGTAAAAAAAAAAAAAAAAAATAATAATAAATGCCTAATTAAAAAGTAGCCTTTGGCATTTTAGAATATAATATACTTGTAGTGTTAAAAGACAGCTGTTATTGGTCAATGAGTCGCTCATCAAACCACCTCGTTTAAGCGTTGAGTTTCTTTTCTTACTATATCCAAATCAAAGTCTTACTCTCAGCTTAGTATTTCACAGGTCTAACATCATCTTTAAAAATATCTCCAAGACATGGGGGATCAGGAGTAGTAATCTCTGAAGCTCACCACTTCTGAGGGGCCGACAGCAGACTGACGACCCCTAGAGACAGACAGAGAGGGATAGAAGGAATCCTGATGCTTTAAGGCACCGCTATCCAATGACTGGACCAGAATGAAACAGGGGAGTGTGGGGGGGAGAGAGAGAGAGAGAGGAAGTAAGAGAGAGTGTGTGTGTGTGTGTGTGGGGGGGGGGGGGGGGTTATTGTATCCAGGGATAGTTAAACATGGAAAATTCTCCCTCGTGGGGACATTTCCCCCGTTACAATTAGGGTTAGAATTGGTTTAAGGTTAGGGTTACGATAGACCGCTGCACCACTCAGGATGCCTAAGGCAACAGCCTGGGATCGAACCCAGGTTGTGTCACAACCGGCCGTGACCAGGAGTCCCATAGGCCGGTGCACAATTGCCCCAGCATCGTCCGGGTTAGGGGAGGGTTTGGTCCAGCATCGTCCGGGTTAGGGGAGGGTTTGGTCCAGCATCGTCCGGGTTAGGGGAGGGTTTGGCCGGGGGGGATTTACTTGGCTAATCCCGCTCTAGCGATGCCATCTGGCGGGCTGGGCGCATGCAGGCTGACTTTGGTCGTCAGTTGAAAGGTGTTTCCCCCGACACAATGGTGCAGCTGGCTTCCGGGTTAAGGAGCACAGTTTGGCGAGTCCTGTTTCAGAGAATGCATGACTCGACCTTCGCCTATCCTGAGCCCATTCTGCTGTTGCAGCGATGAGACAAGATCGCAATCACGAAATTGGGGAGAAAAAGGGGGTAGATTTTTCTCTCTCCAGTAGGTCTATACTGTGTCTCTAGAGGGTCTATACCGTGTCTCTAGTAGGTCTATACTGTCTCTCTAGTAGGTCTATACTGTGTCTCTAGAGGGTCTATACCGTGTCTCTAGTAGGTCTATACTGTGTCTCTAGTAGGTCTATACTATGTCTCTAGTAGGTCTATACTGTGTCTCTAGTAGGTCCATACTCTCTAGTAGAAATATACTGTGTCTCTAGTGGGTCTATACTGTGTCTCCAGTAGGTCTATACTGTGTCTCTAGTATGTCTACACTGTGTCTCTAGTAGGTCTATACTGTGTCTTTAGTATAAATATACTGTCTCTCTAGTAGGTTTATACTGTCTCTCTAGTGGGTCTATACTCTCTGACTGAAATATACTGTGTCTTTAGTGGGTCTATACTGTGTCTCTAGTGGGTCTATACTGTGTCTCTAGTGGGTACATACTGTGTTTCTAGTAGGTTTATACTGTGTCTCTAGTGGGTCTATACTGTGTCTCTATTGGGTCTATACTGTGTCTCTAGTGGGTCTATACTGTGTCTCTAGTGGGTACATACTGTGTCTCTAGTGGGTACATAGTGTGTCTCTAGTAGGTCTATACTGTGTCTCTAGTGGGTCTATACTGTGTCTCTAGTGGGTATATACTGTGTCTCTAGTGGGTACATACTGTGTCTCTAGTAGGTCTATACTGTCTCTCTAGTAGGTCTATACTGTGTCTCTAGTGGGTCTATACTGTCTCTCTAGTAGGTCTATACTGTGTCTCTAGTGGGTCTATACTGTGTCTCTAGTGGGTACATACTGTGTCTATAGTGGGTCTATACTGTGTCTCTAGTGGGTCTATACTGTCTCTCTAGTAAGTCTTTACTGTGTCTCTAGTGGGTCTATACTGTGTCTCTAGTGGGTACATACTGTGTCTCTAGTGGGTATATACTGTGTCTCTAGTGGGTATATACTGTGTCTCTAGTGGGTATATACTGTGTCTCTAGTGGGTACATACTGTGTCTCTAGTGGGTATATACTGTGTCTCTAGTGGGTATATACTGTGTCTCTAGTGGGTACATACTGTGTCTCTAGTGGGTATATACTCCCAAGTAGTTTTTCTTTTTAAAGTTAGGGTTATGGTAAAGGTAAAGGCAATGGTTATGGTAAGGGTTAGGGATAGAATTAGGGGTTAAAGAAATCAATTTTAGGTCCCCACAAGGATAGAATAACATAACTGTGTGTGTGTGTGTGTGTGTGTGTGTGTGTGTGTGTGTGTGTGTGTGTGTGTCAGAGAGAGAGAGAGAGAGAGAAAGAAAAATACAGAATGTGTGTGTGAGCTGAGACCTTGGCCACACCCTATATAGGCACCCCCAGATCAGACCTATTGCCCTTCTGCCCCCGCCCATGCCCCCCGCCCCTACAGCAAGGACCTCAACATGGCAGCTGCACATGCCCAGACCTTAGTAGAGCAACAGTAGAGCAACAGGTCCAACCTCCACTAATACACCCGCCCAAGCCCCATCCTGCGACCCAAGAGGCATGCACCAGACGCCCAGCATGCTCTGCTCACACCTAAGGGTCCGGGCCTAAACCACACAAAAACAACACTAGACACTATGGAACACAAAGCTTTTACTATCTCATCCTGGAATATACAAGGTCTGAGGTACTGACTGTTACTTTTGATTTTGACCCCCCCTTTGTTCAGGGACACATTATTCCATTTCTGTTAGTCACGTGTCTGTGGAACTTGTTCAGTTTATGTCTCAGTTGTGGAATATTGTTATGTTCATACAAATATTTACACATGTTAAGTTTGCTGAAAATAAACGCAGTTGACAGTGAGAGGATGTTTCTTTTTTTGCCGAGTTTAGTTATATGCAAAGGTTATTGTTCAGCATCTGTAATGCAACTTAAATAATGAAAAAAATAAAAATCATAACAAAAAACAACTAAAGAAAAGACTCAAAGACAAAAATATATCATTAATGGACAATGAGGTTAAAACCATTCGGAGTAAAGAAATCATACCGGCTGTGATGACATCAGCTTTGTCAGTCCAAGACGTCTTGAACTTTGGCAGAAGGATTTCAGCAGCAATAAGCTGTGGCTACTCCATCATTTCTCCAAAGCACTTTTGGAGACCGTTCTGAATGGCTCTGATAAGTGGTAGGCACATTTGGCAAGATGCTTCCAGCCTTTGAAGTTTTGTTTTTAGTAAGAAGATCACTGGCAGCAGCCACGCCATATGCGTGTCAAATCAAATCAAATCTTATTGGTCACATACACATGGTTAGCAGATGTTAATGCAAGTGTAGCGAAATGCTTGTGCTTCTAGTTCCGACCGTGCAGTTATATCTAACAAGTAAACTAACAATTTCACAACTACCTTATACACACAAGTGTAAAGGAATGATTAAGAATATGTACATATAAATATATGGATGAGCGATGGCCGAACGGCATAGGCAAGATGCAGTAGATGGTATAGAGTACAGTATATACATATGAGATGAGTAGTGTAAACATTATATAAAGTGGCATTGTTTAAGTGACTAGTGATACATTTATTACATCCAATTATTAATTATTAAAGTAGCTAAAGATGAGTCTGTATGTTGGCAGCAGCCACTCAATGTTAGGGATGGCTGTTTAACAGTCTGATGGCCTTGAGATAGAAGCTGTTTTTCAGTCTCTCGGTCCCAACTTTGATGCACACATACTGACCTCGCCTTCTGGATGATAGCGGGGTGAACAGGCAGTGGCTCGGGTGGTTGTTGTCCTTGATGATCTTTATGGCCTTCCTGTGACATCGGGTGGTGTAGGTGTCCTGGAGGGCAGGTAGTTTGCCCCCGGTGATGCGTTGTGCAGACCTCACCACCCTCTGGAGAGCCTTACGGTTGTGGGCGGAGCAGTTACCGTACCAAGCGGCGATACAGCCCGACAGGATGCTCTCGATTGTGCATCTGTAAAAGTTTGTGAGTGCTTTTGGTGACAGGCCAAATTTCTTCAAAATCCTGAGGTTGAAGAGGCGCTGTTGCTATCTGTGTGGGTGGACCATTTCAGCTTGTCTGTGATGTGTACGCCGAGGAACTTAAAACTTTCCACCTTCTCCACTACTGTCCCGTCGATGTGGATAGAGGGGTGCTCCCTCTGCTGTTTCCTGAAGTCCACGATCATCTCCTTTGTTTTGTTGACGTTGAGTGTGAGGTTATTTTCCTGACACCACACTCCGTGTTGGTCTCAGACTGTAGAATGTTTAGAGCTGAGACCAAACTTTGCAGTACACATTCAAGAAGGACATTTCTGCCGGGCTCAGCCTGAAAGATAAGGTAAGGTAAATGTAATACCTCTTAGAATTCTAACATTTCATGGACAATACATATTACTGTAATAGGAAAAACATTACATTGATTCAAAGAATTGCTACTCACATTTTCACTTTTAATTCTTCACACACATTTCTTATGGCATCCTCCCACTTCTCTTGTATGATACCGGTGATCCTCTCCACAGCCAGGTAAGTTGAGTTCCAGCGTGTTTGATTTGGATGGATCTACTGCAGTTTGTACTCAGTCTCTACAACTTCAGCAGCTAAAGGTTGACCGCCCCGTTTTATTCCACATGGCATTTGGCAAAAGACAACCTGGACAAACTTTTGTAGCCATCACTATTTGTTTCTGCCAAAGCAGAATCTGTTGTTGCAATCAGGTTCAGCAGGTGACAGGCACACCGTTGATGCTGAGGGAGTTGATATTCTAGGCCACTGTCATTTTCCAGGATGGAATAGGTGTCTTGGTATTCAACCTGCTCTGCTGGCTCTTCAGCATCCGAGTCTCGGGTCTGCTGACTCGACTGCCTGGCTCTGCTCACCAAAAACATTGAATGCTTTGATGAAGTTTGATCCAATGTCTGTTGTGGTTCTTACCACTTTCGCCCTGATCCTGTATGCATAATGGATGTCATCGAGGGCACCTACAAGCACATCATATGTATGGGAACCTCTCAATCTCCTGCAAGCGAGTGCAGCAGAATGTCTCACCAGAGTTTCTTCATCTATCCAGTGACATGTGACCACGATGTAACTCCTTTGATGAGCTGTCCAACAATCAGTGGTGGTGGCAACATAATTTACCTTGCCACGGTGTGCCATAACCGTCTTCTTCATGTGATTGGCAGCTTCATGTATTCTTGAACGAACAGTAGGACTGGAGATTACTTTGCATTGAGGATGCAGGGTGGTTACCAACTCTCCTCACAGATCAAATGAATGACAAGCTTGTCAACGGTTGCCTGTGAGATGCACCTGGCTCCTCCCACTGCCATCATCAGACATCATTGCTTGCTTGTAAGTTGAAGAGGTGTTTGATAGTTCCTTGGTTCGTTTGTATGTGGTTGCAGAGGTGAACATATTGTAGTTTGTCATCTTTAATGGATGTTTCCTCTGTGGACAAAATGACTGCATCAGTCTGGGCAAAATGTATATAGCCTGACCAGTTTGGTTTTATACAAATTAACTTAAACCAGCACTTAAAGTGCAATCTGTACGTATTTGGGCAATGACAACATTTTTGTTTTGGCTCTGTAGTCCAGCACATTGGATTTTAAAATCTACAATGACAATAGGGTTAAAATGCAGACTGTCAGCTATAAGAAGGTGTTTTGAATAATGTCACTCTCCAAATGCATATGGATATTGTTCTTTCTTTTCCCCAGTTATAAGAACTATAGTTTTACCAAACATGATTTTTGGCTATTATTTGAAACCCAGTGATCCAACCAGATATAGCTAGGTAATAAGCAAACAAACAAAAAAGAATGCACACACCTACAAATCCCAGGTCTCAAAATGATTTATTTATTTTATCTTCACAAGTTTATTAATTTCACGTTTTTTTATTTCACCTTTATTTAACCAGGTAGGCAAGTTGAGAACAAGTTCTTATTTACAATTGCGACCTGGCCAAGATAAAGCAAAGTAATTCGACACATACAACAACAGAGTTACACATGGAGTAAAACAAACATAGTCAATAATACAGTAGAAAAATAAGTATATATACAATGTGAGCAAATGAGGTGAGATAAGGGAGGTAAAGGCAAAAAAAGGCCATGGTGGCGAAGTAAATACAATATAGCAAGTAAACCACTAGAATCGTAGATTTGCAGTGTAAGAATGTGCAAAGTAGAGATAGAAATAATGGGGTTTAGCTATCACCAACATCTTAAATTATGAGGATGGCTAGCTACTAGCCACCATAATGTCAATGAGGTAGTAGCCCGCACTACAGCTTATATATAGTTCCTTCAGCTGTGTAAAGACATTGGTCAGGGTTAGCTTCTAACTAGCTAGCAACAGGATGAGCTAGCTACCGTTAGCATTATGCTACAGATTGAATGCAACTGGCATTCATTACATAGCCTACACAACAAACGACATTCATGGCGATAAAATATATTTAGAACTTTACTTTTCGTACCATTAACTTACATGTTTCCTCAAGTTTGAAGCAGAGTAAATGTAGGCAGCCACCTCCACCATCTTTGGTAAGCAGAGTTTACATTCCATAGTTACACTGTCTGCTCTTCTCTGCTTGTGTTTTTTGAGAAGCGGTCAGGGATTTCCTTCCTCGTGGTCTTCAGAAGACCCGACCACTGTCTCTGTATGTGTCTGTATTGTCTCCTGAACCTGCTCAATTTGTTTTTCAAGTTGATTAGACAACCTTTTTTTCATGGCATGTAGCTACGTTTTTTTTTTTTTACTGTTACACAATCCTGCTACGGATCATCATTTGGTTTACATACACAGCTGTGATTGGGCCGCTTTTATGCGACGCGTGAATTTGAATTATATTGGTCCATCTGGTCATGTAACTTGTCACTGACAAAGAAGTGAACAGTTTTAGCTGCTACAAAATAAAGAAGTTTAAGGAAAACATAAACTCAAATTGTTCCTTTTGTAATGAATGACCTCTAAGAAACAGTGTTGCATCTTTTTTTGCCATTGTAGTCATATAAGAAAACTGTGGTAAGACATCAGTAGATTTATAATTGAACACATTTTTTATGAAGTTCTTACACTATTGTGGAGAGATATACCGCTTGGATTCTTTACCTACGATAGAAATAAGCTGAAACATTTTTATGTAATTAATTTTATTATTATTTGGGCCACGTTTCATATTCACAAATGTAAATGTACAAACAAAAAAACACATTTTCTTACCTTACAAAAAGAAATTGAACTGTATTTTAAGACAATTAAATACTCTGCTAACAAAAAAGCTGTTGGAATTATAAGTGTATGTGTAATGTGTCACGACTTCCTCCGAAGTTGGTGCCTCTCCTTGTTCGGGTGGCATTCGGTGGTCGACGTCACCGGCTTTCTAGCCGCCACCGATTTACGTTTATTTTTCCATTTGTTCTGTCTTGCTTGTACACACCTGGTTTCCATTACGTTATAATGTATTCCCTATTTAACCCTCTGGTTCCCACATGGTTTTGTGCATGTTTGTTCTTTGTTAAGTAGTCGCTCTGGTGTGTCGAGCTGGAATATTTTTCCTTGTATGGAATTTGTTTGTGATTTTCTGAGTAAGTACGTTGTTACTCAGATCTGTGTCCTGCGTCTGACTCCATCCTACCTGCTGCACACTGACTCTTGACAGAAACACGCACCTCGATATGGAGTCAGCAGGTACACCCGGTCCTCAGTTACCAGTGGTGGAGCCGTCCAGCAGCACACGATGATGCTCCAAAATCTTGGAACAGCCATGGATCGTGTGCTGCACACCACGGAGCGATGGGAGAGAGGGGGTTTTCTCACACCCCCATCCACTTCACCCCAACCCAAACCTCTGTCCACCCCTCTGTCACCTGAACCCAGTGGGATTCGGCTCTCGCTCACGAGGGCATATGATGGGACGGCTGCCGGGTGCCAGGGGTTCTACGTGAGGACGTTCGTCGGGAGCTGGCATGCAGGGACACCACCCTTACCCTCGACCAGCTGGTGGATTTATCCATCCGGCTGGATAACCTGTTGGCCACCCGTGCTGAGTTTTCCCAGCATAAGGCGCTAGTAGATTCAGGCGCAGCTGGGATCTTTACTGACCGGTCATTTGCACTTAGATTAGGGATCCCTATTGTTGATGTGCCCTTCCCTCTACATGCCTTAGATAGTCGTCCTTTAGAGTTGGGGCTGATTAGGGAGGTCACAGCTCCACTATGTATGATAACGCAGGAGGGTCATGAGGATAGAATTAGTCTCTTTCTGATCGATTCTCCTGTGTTTCCTGTGGTGTTGGGGCTTCCCTGGTTGGCCTATCATGACCCCACTATTTTGTGGCACGTCAGTGCTCAGGGAGGTGTGTAGGTGTTTCCATAGGTGTGACTACGGTGGAAAGTCCAAACCAAGTCTCCACCGTGTGCATCTCCTCTGAATATGCCAATTTGGCTCTCACCTTCTGTAAGAAGAAGGCGACTCAAGTACCACCCCATCTCCTGGTAGACACAGCCCAGGAGTCACGTGTATCCTCTGTCACAGGAGAAGACGGTGGCTATGGAAACATATGTCTCCGACTCTCTGAGACAGGGATACATTCGGCCTTCCACTTCATCTGCCTCCTCGAGTTTATTTTTTGTGAAGAAGGATGGAGGTTTACGCCTGTGTATTGACTATCGAGGTATAAATCAGATCACGGTTAAGTACAGTTATCCGCTGCCTCTCATAGCCAGTGTGACAGAGTCATTACAAGGGGAGCGCTTCTTCACAAAATTGGATCTCAGGAGCGCTTACAACCTGGTGCGTATCCGGGAGGGGGGATGAGTGGAAGACGGAATTTAGTACCACCTCAGGTCATTATGAGTACCTCGTCATGCTGTACGGGTTGATGAATGCTCCATCAGTCTTCCAATCCTTTGTAGATGAGATTTTCGGGGACCTGCACGGGCAGGGTGTAGTGGTGTATATAGATGACATTCTAATATACTCCGCTACATGCGCCCGAGCATGTGTCCCTGATGCGCAAGGTCCTTGGTCAACTGTTGGAGCATGACCTGTAGGTCAAGGCTGAGAAATGTCTGTTCTTCCAACAGTCCGTCTCCTTCCTAGGGTACCGCCTGTCAGAGTCAGGGGTGGAGATGGAAAATGAATGCATTTCAGCCGTGCGTAATTGCCCGACTGCAGCGGTTCTTGGGGTTTGCCAAATACTACCGGAGGTTTATCTGGGGCTTTGGTCAGGTAGCGGCTCCCATTACCTCCTTGCTGAAGGGGGGATTGGTGCGAATGCAGTGGTCAGCTGGGGCGGACAGGGCTTTTGGTCACCTGATCCCTCCATGGCATTTATAGTAGAGGTGGACGTGTGGCTGGGATAGGAGCTGTGCTGTCTCAGCGCTCGGGTACGCCACCAAAGCTCCGCCCCTGTGCTTTCTTTTCGAAGAAGTACAGCCCGGCGGAGCTAGGGAGCTGTTGGCTGTTGTCAAGGCTCTGAAGGCATGGAGGCATTGGCTTGACACCTTTCCTCATTTGGACTGACGACCGCAATCTGGAGTACATCTGGGCGGCGAGGAGACTGAACCCTCGCCAGGCAAGGTGGGCCATGTTTTTCACCCGTTTTGTTTTCACCCTTTCTTACAGACCAGGTTCCCAGAATGCTAAGGTAGACACACTGTCCCAGATGTATGACACAGAGGAGCGGACCACGGATCCCACTCCCATACTTCCGGCTTCTTGCCTGGTGGCACCGGTGGTATGGGAGGTGGACGAGGACATAGAGTGGGCGTTACGTACAGAGCTCACTCCCACCCAGTGTCCAGTTGTGCGTCTGTACCTTCCGTCTGATGTCCGCAATCGTTTGATCTGTTGGGCCCACGCGTCACCCTCCTCTGGTCATCCTGGCATCGGTCGGACAGTGAGCTGTCTTAGTGGGAAGTACTGGTGGCCCACTTTAGCTAAGGACGTGAGGGTTTGTTTCCTCCTGCCCGGTGTGCGCCCAGTGCAAGGCACCTAGACACCTGCCCAGAGCGAAATTACAACCCCTACCCGTTCCACAACGGTCGTGGTCACACCTCTCGGTGGATATTGTGACAGATCTTCCTCCGTCACAAGGAAACACCACGATCCTGGTCGTTGTGGATCGGTTTTCTATGTCCTGCTGTCTCATTCCTTTGCCCGGTCTCCCTATGGCTCTACAGACTGCGGAGGCCCTGTTCACCCACGTCTTTCAGCACTACGGGGTGCCTGAGGACATCGTTTCTTTTTCCAGTTGTTCTGTCTTGCTTGTACACACCTGGTTTCCATTACGTTATAATGTATTCCCTATTTAACCCTCTGGTTCCCACATGGTTTTGTGCGTGTTTGTTCTTTGTTAAGTAGTCGCTCTGTTTTGTCGAGCTGGAATATTTTTCCCTGTATGGAATTTGTTTTTGATTTTCAGTGTAAGTACGTTGTTACTCAGTTCTGTGTCCTGCGCCTGACTCCGCCCTACCTGCTGCACACGGACTCTTGACAGTATGTCCCTTAAGGTCCTTGTGTAATGTGTATTGTACACCCTAGCCCCGCCCCTAGCCCAATTGTCCATTGTATATTTTTCATATATACTTGTGTTCCCACATGTACTTCCTGTATTGAGTTAATAATAAAAATGTAATAAAAGTTCTAGCTGCTACAAAAGGCGCAAATTTTATGTGCTTGCCATGATGTGTATCCGTTTTCTAGATTGTACTCTGTAACAGATGGTTTTGAAAATGTACTTTATTAAAAATGTACTTAAGTAAAAGTACAGCCTTTAAAAAATACTCAAAAGTACAAGTACACAGAAAAGCTACTCAATTACAGGAACGTGAGTAGTTGTAATTCGTTACTTCCACCACTGGGTATCAGCCTACTCTATGACTCCCACAGAACACAACGCTGTAGAGTTGAACAAATATAAGCATAATCTTATTTCGGGACTTTGACTGTGGACAATCACCTCCCCAGTTAGTCTATTGTGTGTAATGAACATTAATTTTGCACTGTACAGACTGACATATAGATTGTGCACCAATGAAATTGGGGTATCAACCTACTTGTTGAGACCCACAGTAGGGTGACGCGGATTGTGCGGGACAGTCCTCCATTTTGGCCCTTTATTCCACGTCCCGCAACCAAACAATGTCCCGCATTTTATCAACAAATTCATACACCACAAATGTAGAACAAAAGGTAAATTGTCCCGTATTTCAGTCAGACATTCCAACCTGTCTCTTGCATTCATGTTGCTGGTAGGAAAATATATATAGCATATACGGATGTGGTACTGATGATTAACACTTGTCCAATTATTGTTGAGATCTAATATTAGCGGAGCGCAAGACGAGAAGTAGGCCAATGTCACAGGCCTATAGTCAACCAATCACATTTTTGAAATCCTTTCAGGCTAAATTCCAGCTAACCTTGAAGAGGACAGTTAGTCCTGACTACTCACAAAATGCGTGCTTCTGCTGAAGAGCAAAAGTAACTAAATAGCCGAATTAGACTGAAAGATATAAGATAATTTAATCAAACTTGTCAGGCTCTCCAGTCTCAATGCTCATTAGTTTCTCATTCAACACATTTGCCGCTTCTTCACTCAATACCGTTTAAGAAGTCTCCCTAACTATTTTACATTCCCCGAGACCAACCAGAATGTTTCCTGTGCCACATATTCCCAGATTGTCATAAACCAGCCACACTTGTGGTCTCTCGTTTTTGCATCACCAAAGTTTGCACGAGGAAAAATAATAGACTAGGTGTGGCTGGTGCGCTTAAATAAGCTCGTTCTGTGCAGCGAACTGCAGGGGGTAGGTATACTGTAGTGCTGCCAGAGCGCACCGGAGCTTCACTTCGCCACTTCTGACAGTGGTGCTCGTTTAGTAAAGTTAAAATCAAAGCTGAATCAATGTCTTGGAAGATCACATAATGATTCAGTAGTATTCTGCATAAGAGAAACACATATAATAGCATACTATCACGTTACTGTTACACCAAAAACAACACCTAATTTATTGAGATTTTTGTAAATTGTAAATAAGAATGTGTTCTTAACTGACTTGCATAGTTAAATAAAGGTTAAGTAAACAACATTTTCTAGGATGGTTAGCTAAATAGTCCAACAACTAAAAAAATCGCATGAGGCCAAAACGCAACAGTGCTCGAAAGTAAACTACTAAGCAGAAGGTGCAGGAAATACAGGAAGGATATACACTGTAGTTTGTTAGCACCATCTGCTCAAATTGGCAAATGAAACAGTCATTCAATTACAAGAAGATCTAAATGCGTATTCCGTATTGTTGTGTTCTGTGGGTGTCACTGTGTAGGTTTATACCACATTTCATGGATGCTCAATCCATAGGTTAGGCTGTACAGCGCGTATAAGCATGCGCCCAATGCAATTCTGAATTTAAATGCATCCACATTGCATTTTCAACATATTTGTACTTTTTGGGGGTCAATTTGATTCATAATTGTTTCTTTGTTGAATTTATATAACATTCCAACCTTGTTTATCATTATCTAGTCCAATTGTGGCATGTTTTCACAATGTTTATCCTTTTGCATGTTTCAATGGGTGATTTATTTTGAAGGCGAACCGCCGATTCCACTATTGTTGCTGACGCTAATGTTGTTAAAGACACACACCTGCCTAAAAGCTAGTGAGTGGGTAACTATTTAATTTGAGAGAAAATTAAACCCGAGTGCGTTAATTTAGCTTCAAATCTTTAGTCGCGAGGAAACAAAAAAAGTATTCCCTCGATCCGGAATGATCATGGATGCGCAGATGATGCTGGTGTTGATGATGATGCACTCAAAACAAGTTTTTATTTAATTATTTGTTTTTATATCTGTGATGCGCTGCTAACAATGAATGCATGTATGAATTAATGAATGGACGGATTAATTAAAATGAATACTCAATTTCCCATGTTTCTTGCAATGTCGCCCTCGCGTCACCAGTTGCACATGCCTACTCGTCTTTTTGTGCAAAGTCAGGTTTGTTTATGCACTGAAAAGCCAAAAGCGTAATGGCGCCGGACAGGTTGTGATGAGCTAGCGGGAATAGTAACGAATCGACCTACACCCTCGGAAAGAGTACGTGGTGAAATAAGTAAAGAAACCTAAGCTAAATTGCTCATCGCGAAAATGCAGATCACTTTGAAAACCCTCCAGCAGCAGACATTTAAAATCGACATAGACGAAGAGGAGACGGTGAGTTGAAACCACCATGCATTTGTTGAAGGGGGTGGGTGGCTTCGGCTAAGTTACCGTTGGCTAACGTTAGCTAGCACACATTCTAGCTAGTTTGACATGGATAACTAATGTAGGTAGCGAAGCAATTTAAACATGTTCAAGTCCCTATTCAAGTAGTGAATTAGTAATAGTCTTTAACGTAAAGTAGGAAATTGCTTCATATACACTTATTGCGATTTTATGATGCAAAAACAGATCTGAAACTTGAGGAAATAGTAACTAACGTTGGCTGATTTATGCTAGCTTTAGCTAGTAACGTTAGCTACCTAATTAGCTGAACTTTATCAATCTCAACTAGCGAGCTCATTAGCCAACGCTGTCTAGTTAAATCACCTTTGTCATGCATAGTTGCAATTTATGTTTACAATAGATATTTATTCAAAACGGCAACTTTTGGGTTTGTTTTATAGCTAGTTAGCTAGCAAACGTTCGCTAGCTAACTACTGTTAAGTAATATTAGTCATCTATTATAGCTAGCTAACGTTAATTTGTTAACGTTAGTCACACGTAGCTCGGTAGCTAGCTAATTATGAAGCAGTTGAATAGTTTGTTACCTATTTGGAACATTTTAATGGTTCAGATCATTGATCCATATAGCTAGCTATCTAACGACAGCTCTAGGTTTGACAACATATATTTCTCACAGTGGACTTCGATCCCTTTATACTTTGTCTACTCTTTTTCTTTACAGGTAAAAACCTTAAAGGAAAGAATTGAGAATGAGAAGGGAAACGATGGTTTTCCGGTTGCAGGGCAGAAATTGATATATGCAGGTACAGTTTGTATTTTATTACCCTACTCTACATTTCGTTTGGCAGTATAAGGACTTTGATAAATCGTTGTGCTGTCATAATATAATTACATGTCTCCTGTTGGCTTGCCTTGCGCCGCACTGATAAGAGAGCTGCATAAGTATGTCAGTACACAGGTTGTCATCTCAATGTTTTTATGTATACTGAACAAAAATATAAACACAACATGTAAAATGTCAGTCCCATGTTTCATGAGCTGAAACAAAAGATCCCAGAAATGTTCCATATGCACAAAAAGCTTATTTATCAACAATGTTGTGCACAACCCTGTTAGTGAGCATTTCTACTTTGCCAAGATAATCTATCCAGCAGACACTGGGGAATATCAAGAAGCTGATTAAACAGCATGATCATTACACAGGTGCACGTTGTGCTGGGGACAATAAAAAGGCCACTCTAAAATGTGCAGTTGTCACAAAACACAATGCCATAGATGTCTCAAGTTTTGAGGGTGTGTGCAATTGGCATGCTGACTGCAGGAATGTTGCCAGAGATGTTAATTTCTCTACCATAAGCCGCCTCCAACGTCATTTTAGAGAATTAGGCAGTACGTCAAACCAGCCTCATCTGCAGACCACGTGTAACCACAACAGCCCAGGGCCTCCACACCCAGCTTCTTCACCTGCGGGATCGTCTGAGACCAGACAGTTGATGAAACTGAGGAGGATTTCTGTTTGTAATAAAACCCTTGGTGGGGAAAAAATAATTTTGGTTTAGTAGGTTAGCCTATGCCCTACCAGGCCCACCCATGGCTGTGCCCCTGCCAAGTCATGTGTATTCCATAGTTTAGGGCTTAATTTATTTATTTCAATTGACTGATTTCCTTATGAACTGTAACTTAGTATAATCATTTAAATTGTTGCATGTTGCGTTTTTCATATTTTTGATCAGTATAATTATGTTGTGGGAATGCAGAAATAGTATTCAGTCCGTGTATGTGACATTTTAAAGCTGCAAAATGTGACTTTTTGGGAGACTTGAACAAATTCACATAGATGTAAGTTATAGATCTGTTATTATTATTATTGAAAGAAAGTGTGATAGAGCTGTTCTATGTACATTATTTATATGCTTCCCGGTCTTAAGTTTAGTTTTTGTGTTTAATTTTTGGTTTTCTACACCAGCTTCAAATACTATTTTTGGTTATGAAAAATATTTCACAGCGGTTTAGATGGTATAATGATTATCTACACTATAGTTGCTTGTTTTGTAAATAAACTGAATTTAGGCGAACTGTTAGATTCTTAGTAACTAGGAAATGGTGGAGCGATTTCAGCAGAGTGGTGAAGAAACATTAAAAGATGCACTATGACTTAACTTATAGGTGACAGGATATCAGGGTTTTCCCCAGGGATAGGCTTCTGTGAATTTCATTGGCATAGATTGTCAGGGTTCTTGAAGCATTGTTGGCTGATAACTATCTTCGTTAGAGGTCGACCGATTATGATTTTTCAACGTCAATACCGATTATTGGAGGAACAAAAAAAGCCGATACCGATTAATCGGACAATATTTTTTTTATATGTATATAAAATAAATTACATTTTTATTTGTAATAATGACAATTACAACAATACTGAATGAACAATTTAACTTAATATAATACCTCAATAAAATCAATTTAGCCTCAAATAAATAATGAAACGTTCAATTTGGTTTAAATAATGCAAAAACAAAGTGTTGGAGAAGTAAAAGTGCAATATGTGCCATGTAAAAAAGCTAACGTTTAAGTTCCTTGCTCAGAACATGAGAACATATGAAAGCTGGTGGTTCCTTTTAACATGAGTCTTCAATATTCCCAGGTAAGAAGTTTTTGGTTGTAGTTATTATAGGACTATTTCTCTCTATACCATTTGTATTTCATTAACCTTTGACTATTGGATGTTCTTATGTGTAACAGTATAGCTTCTGTCCCTCTCCTCACTCCTACCTGGGCTCAAACCAGGAACACAACGACAACAGCCTCCCTCGAAGCAGTGTTACCCATGCAGAGCAAGGGGAATAACTACTCCAAGTCTCAGAGCGAGTGACGTTTGAAATGCTATTAGCTTGCACACCGCTAACTAGCTAGCCATTTCACATCGGTTACACCAGCCTAATCTCGGGAGTTGATAGGCTTGAAGTCATAAACGGCAGCGCTGCTGGCAAAACGCACGACAGTGCTGTTTGAATGAATGCTTACGAGCCTGCTGCTGCCTACCACTGCTCAGTCAGACTGCTCTATCAAATCATAGACTTAGTTACAACATAATAACACACAGAAAGGCATTAGGTCATTAATATGGACAAATCCGGAAACTATCATCTCGAAAACAAGACGTTTATTCTTTCAGTGAAATACAGAACCATTCCGTATTTGATCTAACGGTGGCATCCATAAGTCTAAATATTCCTGTTGCATTGCACAACCTTCAATGTTATGTCATAATTACGTAAAATTCTGGCAAATTAGGCGGCCCGAACTGTTGCATATACACCCTCTGCGTGCAATGAATGCAAGAGAAGTGACACAATTTCACCTGGTTAATATTGCCTGCTAACCTGGATTTCTTTTAGCTAAATATGTAGGTTTAAAAATATATACTTCTGTGTATGGATTTTAAGAAAGGCATTGATGTTTATGGTTAGGTACACATTGGAGCAACGATACGCACCGCATCGATTATATCTAGCAGGACACGCTAGATAACTACACATGGTTGATGATATTACTAGTTTAACTAGTGATTATGATTGATTGATTGTTTTTTTATAAGATAGGTTTAATGCTAGCTAGCAACTTACCTTGGCTTACTGCATTCGCGTAACAGGCAGACTCCTCGTGGAGTGCAATGAGAGGCAGGTGGTTAGTGTTGGACTAGTTAACTGTAAGGTTTCAAGATTGAATCCCCCGAGCTGACTAGGTAAAAATCTGTTGTTCTTCCCCTGAACGAGGCAGTTAACCCACCGTTCCTAGGCCGCCGTTGAAAAAGGCGAATGTGTTCTTAACTGACTTGCCTAGTTAAATAAAGATTAAATAAAGGTGTAATTTTTTTTTAATAATAATCTGCCAAATCGGTGTACAAAAATACTGACTTCCGATTGTTATGAAAACTTGAAATCGTCCCTAATTAATCGGTCAACCTCTAATCTTCATGTTTGTTCCTTGCAGGGAAAATCCTAAATGATGACACTGCTATCAAGGACTATAAGATTGATGAGAAGAACTTTGTGGTTGTCATGGTGGCAAAGGTAAGGTATTAGAGGGGTTGAGATCTGGCCTTTATTGTGGTGGAGAATTTAAGAGTAGATGGCGCAGAACTGTTTTTGCATCGTAAAACCATTTTCACACACACACCAGACCATAACACACATACTGTGGCACCCACTGATATTGGCAGATGGACTTAATTAACTTTCCATGTCATTGGACGTACGTGTCTGTGTGTGTGATGTAGATTTCCTAGGCCTGTCACACCCGTGTTCATTTAGTCAACAAAAATTGTGACAAATATTAATCAAACATCAATTTCTTTTCAGTGGCAATTGACAAGATTATAACTGACTAAATAGACCCAGGAAAAAATTACTAAACAAATTATTTTTAATTTCAGTTGACTGAAACAAGACTATTATCCCTGTGACTAAAATCTCAGTGGACTGAACAATAGTTTTTGGAGAGATTGAGCGCTTTTCAGTGACGAGCACAATTAATATTAGCAGCAGAGATGCTCAGTTCTGTTCAGCATTGGGTGCACACGTCTAGCCTACATCAGTTCTTGTCATAGATTTTCAAGCAGATTTAAGTCAAAACTGTAACTCGGCCACCCAGGAACTTTTATTTCCTTCCTGGTAAGGAACTCCAGTGTAGATTTGGCCTTGTGTTTTTGGTTATTGTCCTGCTGAAAGGGGAATTATTCTCCAGGACCACAACCTCTCCCTCAAAGTGATGAAGACAAAAGAGATGATTGCAGACTGCAGGAAAAGGGGGGCCGAGCATGTCTTCATTCTCATTGCCGGGGCTGTAGTGGAGCAGGTTGAGAGCTTCAAGTTCCTTGGTGTCCACATCACCAACAAACTATCATGGTCCAAACACACCAAGACAGCTGTGGAGAGGGCACAACAAATCCTATTGCACCTCAGGTGACTGAAAAGATTTGGCATGGGTCCTCAGATCCTCAAAAGGTTCTACAGCTGCACCATTGAGAGCATCCTGACTGGTTGCATCACTGCCTGGTATGGCAACTGCTCGGCCTCCGACCACAAGGCACTACAGAGGGTAGTGCGTACAGCCCAGTACATCCCTGGGGCCAAGCTTCCTGCCATCCAGGACCTCTATACCAGGCAATGTCAGAGGAAGGCCCTAAAAATTGTCAGACTCCAGCCACCCTAGTCAGACTGTTCTCTCTGCCACTGCACGGCAAGCTGTACCGGAGTACCAATATAAGTCCAAAAGGCTTCTTAACAGCTTCTACCCTCAAGCCATAAGACTCCTGAACAGCTAATGAAATGGCTACCCAGACTATTTGCGTTGTCCCCCCCACCCCCTCTTTTACTCTGCTGCTACTCTGTTTGTTCATCGACGCATAGTCACTTTAATAGCTACTTACATGTACATCTTTCCTCGACTAACCTGTGCCCCCTGCACATTGACTCTGTACCGGTACCCCCTGTATATAGCCTCACTACTGTTATTTTACTGCTGCTCTTCAATTATTTATTTGATTTATCTATTTTTACTTCACACATTTTTCTTAACTGCATTGTTGGTTAAGGGCTGTAAGTGTTTCACTACGGTCTACACCTGTCGTATTCAGCGCATGTGACAAATGCATTTAGATTTGAAGTCAAATTGGCGTCATGTTGAAATCCGGAGTGGTTTCCTTCCTCTCCGGCAACATAGTTAGGAAGGACACCTGTCTCTTTGTAGTGACTGGGTGTATAGATACACCATCCAAAGTGTAGTATCTTCCCCATGCTCAAAAGGATATTTGATGTCTGCTTTAAAAAAATACAAATATTGCCCCATCTACCAATAAGTGCCATTGGAAGGAGGCATTGGAAAACCTCCTTGGTCTTTGTGTTTGTAATTCACTGCTGAGGGACCTTACAATCATCTGTATGTGTGGGCTACAGAGATGAGGTAGACACTTATTGCACACAGTGAGTCCATGCAACTTATTAGGTGACTTGTTAAACACATTTTTACTCCTGAACTTTAGGGTTGCCATAACAAAGGGGTTGAATACTTATTGACTCGACATTTCAGCTTTTCATTTTTAATTCATTTCTAAACATAATTCTACTTTTATGGGATATTATGGGGTATTGTGTGTAGGCCAGTGGGGGGGTCCACGTTGAACTCATTTTAAATTGTCTTTAACACAACAAAATGTGGAGAAAGTCAGGTGTGAATTCATTCTCAAGGCACTATCTGTTTTTCCTTCCCTTGAGTATAGAAAAGTATTTACATTTTTAGTCTTGCGCAACCCTCACACTTTCCTCACTGCATTTCTTAGCCAGGTTCTGTAGCCAACGTACTAGCTAAGTCTACCTCTTTTCTTCAGAGAAAGCAGCTTGATTCTAGCCATTACTGTTCAAAACGTATGACCCATAATACCGCCGCGACATTGGCAGGCCGCATTTTCCATTCATAAAGCATATTGCGGGCCATTCTAAAACAAGGCTATTTGCGGCCCGGATTGTTAACCATTTGTTTAGGCTACGCCTTGTTCAGTCATGTTATGTCATTAGCTAGCTATTGCTAACAACCTGGTTCAGCGGGATGTAACATTTGGTAACTTTCAGCTTTGTAGAACAAACTTGGCTGTCTGACATGTTGAATAAGGAATAACGTTGGCTCTGTTTTTGCAACTGAACGTGGCCCTGTAGCCTGTATGCAAACATTTTGCTGGCACAGAAACAAATGCATAGCAAACAATTTATTGAGTAAATAACGTTGGGCTGTTGGACCGTTGATAACGATGACAATGTGACTGAGATGCAACCCATACTACTTTGCAAATACTTTGAAGAAGTGTCGAGAGAGACTTGTCAGATAAATGCCTTTCTTGCCAGCTCTAAATGCAGTTATGAATGTAATACTAAAAATAGCAAGGTGGAACAAAAACTCGTGATAAATAGAAGAGCACAAGAAAGATTGTATTTAATATTATACTGACTCCACACACAATGGTCAACTCAGTCCCTGTAGCCATTTTGTTGCCTATTTATTCATTTCCTGCAATCCTACACCTTTTGCATGGTGCGGAGAGGATTTTAGTTTTTAAGCACCTTTCCTGCAATTCTACACTTTGCCCTGGTTTGTCGGGTGCTTATGCTGAGTGACTCCAATGTAAAATCAATGGGGATGCCATGACATTTGACATTCTCCCGACTGTCTTATTATTAGTTTAAATTTACACTTAGTCTTTTAAATGTATTTTTTTTGAGTGGTGGCCACGATTTAGCAACGGTGGCCGACCGCTACTAGATTAATATAGGGGAAACACTGATTTGTTTACTATTGGTTAATGATACAATACAAATGAAAGGTCATTTAGTTTATTAAAATGGCCCAGTGTTTTTGTCATTTTGACAACTACAGTGGCAAAGTATGTGAACCCTTTGGAATTACCTGGATTTCTGCATACATTGGTCATAAAATTTGATCTGATCTTCATCAGTCACAACAATAGACAAACAGTTTAATACAAATTATTGTATTCAATATAGACAAAAAAATTACATAATTTAAACATTCACAGTGTAGGTTGGAAAAAGTATGTGAACCCCTAGGCTAATGACTTCTCCAAAACCTAATTGGAGTCAGGAGTCGGCTAACCTGGAGTACAATCACTGAGATGAGATTGGAGATGTTGGTTAGAGCTGCCTTGCCCTATAAAAAACACAAGAAGCATTGCCTGATGTGAGCCATGCCTCGAACAAAAGAGATCTCAGAAGACCTAAGATTAAGAATTGTTGACTTGCATAAAGCTGGAAAGGGTTACAAAATGATCTCTAAAAGCCTTGATGTTAATCAGTCCGCGGTAAGACAAATGGTTTATAATTGTAGAAAGTTCAGCGCTGTTGCTACTCTCCCTAGGAGTGGCCGTCCTGCAAAGATGACTGCAAGAGCAGTCCTAGAATCCTGGAGTGTCAGCTAAAGCTAAAGACATGCTAACATCTCTGTTGACGAGTCTACAATACTTAAAACACCAAACAAGAATGGTGTTCATGGGAGGGCATCACAGAAGAAGCCACTACTGTCTGAAAAAATACATTCCTGCACATCTCAAGTTTTCAAAAGTGCATCTGGATGTTCCACAGCGCTACTGGCGAAATATTCTGTGTACAGATGAAACTACAGTTGAGTTTGGAAGGAACACAGCACTATGTTTGGAGAAAAAAAGGCACAGCACAACAACATCAAAACCTCATCCCAACTGTAAAGTATGGTGATGGGAGCGTCATGGTTGGGGGCTGCCTCAGGGCCCGGACATTTTGCTATCATAAACTTTCAAATGTATTTTTCTGTCGATCAAGGCATTTTGCCGGAGAATGTAAGACTCTTTCCACCAATTGAAGCTCAACAGAAGTTGAGTGATGCAACAGGACAACGACCCAAAACGCAGAATGACTTCAACAGAAGAAAATACACCTGCAGTGGCCCAGTCCGAGTCCTGACCTCAACCTGATTTTAGATGCTGTGGCATGATCTCGAGAGCAGTTCACAAGACTAGAGGTCGACCAATTATTATTATTTTTTTTAAATTTGGGCTGATTTCAAGTTTAAATAACAATCGGTATTTTAGGACACCGATTTAAAAAAATAATAATAATTTACACCTTTTTATTGAATCTTTTTGTAACTAAGCAAGTCAGTTAAGAACACATTCTTATTTTCAATGACAGCCTAGGAATGGTGGGTTAACTGCCTCGTTCAGGGGCAGAAGGACAGATTTTTACCTTGTCAGCTCGGGGGATTCAATCTTGCAACCTTAGTTTAGTCCAACGCTCTAACCACCTGATTACATTGCACTCCACGAGGAGCCTGCCTGTTACGCGAATGCACTAAGCCAAGGTAAGTTGCTAGCTAGCATTTAAACTTATCTTATAAAAAAACAATCATAATTACTAGTTAACTACACATGGTTGATATTACTAGTTTATCTAGCGTGTCCTGCGTTGCGTATCGTTGCTCCAATGTGTACCTAACCATAAAGCTCAATGCCTTTCTTAAAATCAATACACAGAAGTATATATTTTTAAACCTGCATATTTAGCTAAAAGAAATCCAGGTTAGCAGGCAATATTAACCAGGTGAAATTGCACGCAGAGTCAGTGTATATGCAACAGTTTGGGCTGCCTAATTTGCTAGAATTTTACGTAATTATGACATAACATTGAAGGTTGTACAATGCAGCCTGCCACCCGTTAGATAAAATACGGAACGGTTCCGTATTTCACTGAAAGAATAAACGTCTTGTTTTCGAGATGATAGTTTCCGGATTCGACCATATTAATGACCTAAGGCTCGTATTTCTGTGCGTTATGTTATAACTAAGTCTATGATTTGATAGAGCAGTCTGACTGAGCGGTGGTAGGCAGCAGCAGGCTCATAAGCATTCATTCAAACAGCACTTTTGTGCGTTTTGCCAGCAGCTCTACAGGTCTGATCTGCAACTACAGAAAACGTTTGGTTGAGGTTATTGCTGCCAACGGAGGGTCCACCAGTTATTAAATCCAAGGGTTCACATACTTTTCCCACCCTGCACTGTGAATGTTTACACGATGTGTTCAGTAAAGACATGGAAACGTATAATTGTTTATTATTTTAAGCAGACTGTCTATTCTTGTGACCTAGATGAAGATCACAATCTTATGACCAATTGATGCAGAAATCCAGGTATTTCCAAAGGGTTCACACACTTTTTTTCTTGCCACTGTAGACTCAATCCTTTTTGTCATTTGAATAAGACTTAATGATATTTTAGTCAATGACTAAATCTAAAAAAATAAGTGCCAAAATTAGCTGACACACACCTCAATATCACACTGACAGAATGCAGATTGCATCCCACTGTGCAGAGTCGATTGGAATCCGTTGTTACAGGCCCCCCTTCCCATGCATACAGGTGCAGCAACAGTTCATCCAATGATTGAATATTCTACCACACTGAGCTACAATATGTCACTTCTGCGCAGTTTGAGTGTCTGATAGTTGGCAGCAGGTAGTGTCCTTGAAAGATTGAATGGTAAAGATGGCTGTTTATTTGCATATCTATGAGTCTTGGCTCTGATCCTATATTGATGGAAAAATCTAACTTTAAGCAAGATGAGTAGCCTACGAGGCTAGCAAGCTTGTTTTCTTGCTGTGTTTTTGCTTAGTAAAAAAGGAACTTTTGCTACCTCACAAAGTGAAAGTCACCTAAAATGAATACTGCTTCACAGTAATTCCCAATGTGTCCATGTCTGTATGTAGCCTAAAGCAGATCACAGGCTTCTTACATGACACGATCCATATTGGTTAAATCATTGTTACTGTATCACTTAAAGGCATAAGTGTTCTTTAAAAGATGCCTTGGAAAGAAACAAAAACCGAGCGCTGTGGGCGTCCCCTTTCTCTCTATAGCCTAAAGCAGCCCCAGCAGCTGCCCAGCCTTCCGGTTCTGCCGCCACCACCTCCTCCAGCACTACAGCCCCCACTGTACCCACTGCTGCCTCGCCAGGCTCAGATAACCCACCAGAGGGGTCCAAACCAGCCGAGGAGAGGCCCTGCAGCACTTCAGCACCAGCATCAACCCCCACCAGGTAGGTCTGGTTTGGCAGTCACTGCTGTGTCACAAATGACAACTTATTCTCTATATCGTTCACTACTTTTGACCAGAGCCCTGTTGCCTATATAGTGCACTACATAGGGAGTAAGGTGCCATTGGGGGATGCTGTCGATGTTACCTTGGCCTGAAGACCACAGCCCAGCTGGCAGCCATTAATAGGAGGCTGTTTTTACCGGTCCATCTCAACGGTAGCCTCATGCAAAGGCACAGACACGCCGGTAGCGTTTGCCAGCTGAGACTACTTAGCACCTCTGAACAGAGTGCCAGCCGTCATTTGCGAACTGATTCTACATGTAGAATCATGTGTAAAAATGTCGGCAGTCGCCCACCCTGAAACACACTGAACGAACGGCAGATGGACGTGCGGTGTGTGTGTTCTCTCCTAAGACGAGGCCAGTAGACATGTTGCTAGTGTCTGAGCTTATAGAAGGATGAATGCATCTCTTTGTGGTTGTATTTTAGTACAGGGCAGACCATGTGATATACTACTTGAACAGTACTCATCGGTGTCACGCTCCTTCTCTTTCAGTTCCTCTGGTCTATTGACAAATGTGAACATGTTCGAGGAGGCAACTTCTGCTCTGGGTAAATGGTCTTCCTGATATAAGTTAACATTATTGAGTGTTTGTGTGATTGACTATCCTTTACCTTGTCCTGTAATAGATGGGTATATGGCCATGTGTCTTGGTAGTCTTCCCTATATAGATAAAGAAGTGAAAGGCATAGCTCTGCCTCACAATCTGTTTTTATTAGGCTATGTTTATCCTAGTGAATGACGTCATCTGAAGCTTACAGAATCTCTCAGCTCAAAATGCTGTCTGGTTGGTTTGTTCTTCCTGCTCTTCAGTGACAGGCCAATCGTATGAGAACATGGTGACAGAGATGATGCTGATGGGCTACGAGAGGGAGCAGGTAGTGGCAGCGCTCAGAGCCAGCTTCAATAACCCAGACAGAGCTGTGGAGTACCTGCTTACAGTAAGCGCGCACACACACACACACACACACAGCTTCAACAACCCAGACAGCTGTGGAGTACCTGCTTACAGTAAACACACACACAGAGCTTTAGCAACCCGGACAGCTGTGGAATACCTGCTAACTGTAAACCCACACACCCAGCTTTAACAACCCAGACAGCTGTGGAGTACCTGCTAACTGTATGCCCACACACACAGCTTTAACAACCCAGACAGCTGTGGAGTACCTGCTAACAGTATCTCCCCATCACACAGAGCTTTAGCATCCCGGACAGCTGTGGAGTACCTGCTAACAGTATCTCCCCATCACACCATACCCTTCTCTAGTCTGACACGCCTTTTTATTCAGTGTGAATGGTCATGTGAAAGAAATGCTATAACCAACCCCCAGCCACATCTAGCTTAGTGGATGGGTAACTATTGTCTAGACGTATACACATCTTCATTAAATACAATAGATGGCCGTAATAACCCAGACACACCTGGCTAACCGGATGGGTCATGTAATCATTTAGAGAATTTGAGTATTTTGTTTAGACAAGTAGGTAGCTAGCTAAACAATTAACCCAATGGTGCTTTCAAGACCACTGGGAACTTGAAAAAATACAAGGTAAAATCATGACTTTTTCCCATTTAACACCAAGAGTTCCCAGTTGTCTTGAACGCACTGAAGTCAGAGATTTCCGACTTGCCAGATGTTTTGAATGGGGCAATAGTTCCAACCCATACTACTAGCAATAAAAACTGATTGTCATTGCTAGCCACCAAGCTTGAATCTGCAGGTAACTAAAGCTAACTAACTAGGTTCAATGTTAAATAATATTATTTCAGAGATCATACATGTAATGCTAGCGAGCCAGCCAACGCAAGCTAGCTAACTTTAACTTGCAATGAATGATAATGACTTTCTGACAAAATTAGAAATGTATAATATCTGAAAATGGAGCTATCTTACCCGTATGAATGAACGATTCTTCCTCTGTCACGATGCCGTGGATGCCCTTAGTTTGAAGATGTTATCCGGGGACAGGTTTTTATCCAACAGCCTGTGTTCTCATTTCAACTCCCTCCACATATTTGCAATCAAAATGCCAGAATTATCTCCATCTCCTTAGCTATCATACTCTTCCACCGGGCATTTGACTGATTTCAAAACTCAACTTCTGTGATTGCCATTTCTTCCCCATCACTGTCATCAGAAACAACACTTTTGTGGCTATTCATGATATCTTTCAAAAAAGCTGCAGTGGAAAGGATTATCTACACATACTGAGCAGCTCATGCTATAGACAGAAGCGTGCTACATGGCAGACCAATCCAAACTCATCTCTCGGCATGTCCAGCCCATCCATTATCTCAGCCAATCATGGCTAGCGGGAAGGTTCCTGGCTTTTTCCGTGGCTAAATCAACTAGGTTCGTAATTTAACGATTTTATTAGTATTTACAGATGGCATACAAGTTTATTATGTCACATGAAAGTTCACATGTTCCAGTAAGCATTTCTGCAACGACAAAAAAACGAATTTAGATTTTTTTTAATATATTTTTTTATAATTATGTTTACGTTCAAATACCTCTCCTGTGAAGTAGTGTCGTGCGCCATACGCCGAGTTTCCTGAAATGAGTCACACATGATATTGACTGGTTATTCCATAGTAAAACCAACAAAATACTCCTTGTTTTTCAAGTACTTCAGGTTTTCTATTTTATGATGGTTTTCATCCACATGTTACATAGAGCTGGAATGAAGCAAGCTAGATTCCTCCACAGTCTGACAGTTCTCACGTTGGGTCGCTAATGCGGTAGTGAACGTTGTCGTGTGTGTTCTTCAGGGGATCCCAGCTGGGGAGGAGAGCCATGCGGGTGCTGACCCAGTGGTGCCCTCTGTGGGTGGAGGAACTCCAGCTCTCAACACAGGCAGCATGACGACCCCCGCCAGCGTTGCAACAGGAGGTGAGTGTGGGTGGGCGCGCCTGCCTCTACACTGGGTAACAACACTTATGTATGCTGTGGACACTAAGAAAACATTTGATGCATTTTTATTCTCTTTTTTTTTCTTTCTCTGAAATAATAAGAAACTGGTAACATATTGACTGACCATTCTCAGCATCAGCTAGATTCTGAGATGGCCTCCATGTTGCACTGGATCGATTGTTCCATGCCGTAAGCGGTTTGTCATACTGGAGGTTAATAAGCTGAAATAAAAGATCCCATAAATATTCCATACACAGTTTGTTTCTCTCATGTTGTGTACAAATTTGTTTTACATCCCTGTCAGTGAACATTTCTATTTTGCCAAGATAATCCATCCACCTGACAGGTGTGGCTTTATCAAGAAGCTGATTTAAACAGCATGATCGTTACACAGGTGCACCTTGTAATGGGGACAATAAGGCCGCTCTAAAATGTGATGTTTTGTCATACAGCACAATTGCCACAGATGTTTCAAGTTTTGATGCAGCATGCATTTGTCGTGCTGACTGCAGGTATGTCCACCAAAGCTGTTGCCAGAGAATTTAATGTTAACTTCTCTACCATAAGCCGCCTCCAATGTTAGAGAATGTGGCAGTACATCCAACCAGCCTCACAACCACAGACCACGTGTAACCACGCCAGCCCAGGACCGCCACATCTGGCTTCTTCACCTGTGGGATTGTCTGAGACCAGCCACCCAGACAGCTGATGAAACTGTGGGTTTGCAAAAGCAAATAATTTCTGCACAAACTGTCAAACTGTATCAGGGAATCTCATCTGCGTGCTAGTCGTCCATACTAGGGTCCTGAGCTGACTGCAGTTTGGCGTCGTAAGGCGACTTCAATGGGCAAACACAACTTTGATCGCCACTGGCATGCTGGAGGAGTGTGCTCTTCACGGATTAATCCCGGTTTCAACTGGCATGCTGGAGGAGTGTGCTCTTCACGGATTAATCCCGGTTTCAACTGGCATGCTGGAGGAGTGTGCCCTTCACGGATTAATCCCGGTTTCAACTGGCATGCTGGAGGAGTGTGCCCTTCACGGATTAATCCCGGTTTCAACTGGCATGCTGGAGGAGTGTGCTCTTCACGGATTAATCCCGGTTTCAACTGGCATGCTGGAGGAGTGTGCCCTTCACGGATTAATCCCGGTTTCAACTGGCATGCTGGAGGAGTGTGCTCTTCACGGATTAATCCCGGTTTCAACTGGCATGCTGGAGGAGTGTGCCCTTCACGGATTAATCCCGGTTTCAACTGGCATGCTGGAGGAGTGTGCTCTTCACGGATTAATCCCGGTTTCAACTGGCATGCTGGAGGAGTGTGCTCTTCACGGATTAATCCCGGTTTCAACTGTACATGGCAGATGGCGTCGTGTGGGCGAGAGGTTTGCTGATGTCAACGTTGCAAACAGAGTGCCCCGTGGTGGAGGTCGGGTTATGATATGCACGGCCTCATGTCACAAGGATCTGATCTGTACACAATTCCTGGAAGCTGAAAATGTCCCAGTTCCATGGTGTACATTCTCGCCAGACGCCATGTTTGGGATGCTCTGGATTCACGTGTACGACAGTGTGTTTCAGTTCCACCAATGTTCAACTTCACACAGCCATTGAAGAGGAGTGGGACAACATTCCACAGCCTGATCAACTCTAAAGGAGATGTGTTGTGCAGCATGAGGCAAATGATGGTCCCACCAGATACTGGTTTTCTGATCTAGCCATGTGAAATCCATAGATTAGGACCTAATTTATTTATTTAAATTGACTGATTTCCTTATGAACTGTACTCAGTAAAAAATTGAAGTTGTTGCATGTTGCGTTTTACATTTATCAATATAGTACAAGGACCTGTGTGGACATGTAATGTTGAACTGTGGAAACAGAACACCTCTTCTCCCCTCTGTGTATCCAGCCAATCCTCTGGGGTTCCTGGTTAACCAGCCTCAGTTCCTCCAGATGAGACGGATCATCCAGCAGAACCCCTCTCTGCTCCCTGCCTTACTACAGCAGATAGGGAGGGAGAACCCCCAGCTTCTGCAAGTATGGATGACTCGCATTCTACTCTTTTCATTATTATTATTATTTTTGTGTTTATTTAACCTTTAACTAGGCAAGTTGGTTAAGAACAAATTCTTATTTACAATGACGGCCTACCCCCGGCCAAACCGTCCCCTAAGCCGGACGACGCTGGGCCAATTGTGCGCCGCCCTATGGGACTCCCAATCACGGCCGGTTGTGATACAGAACCAGGGTCTGTAGTGAAGCCTCTAGCACTGAGATATAGTGCCTTAGACCGCTGCGCCACTCTTACCGCCACCAAAGACACAACACACACACTGCTATTTACAAGCACTGCTATTTACGATATACTCCTGAATTGATGATCCAGACTATTATTCCACGATCTTGTAGTTGAACTGGTTAAAATGAGCAGTAGATAGACTAGTTGAATGCTGAATTCCAGATAGTTTTGTCTGCCAAATCAATTCCCCTCTGTATCCTTCATCTCTTCAGGCCTACATAGTGATGAGATCAGAGCCTGAAGGCATCGCAGCAGACCCCCACTGGGAGACTTGTCTAAAACACTTGTATGTCCCAAATTGCACCCTAATCCCTTTTTACAGTGCACTACTTTTGACCAGGGCATCTACTAGCATGCTAGTAGATACCCATAAACTTCCAGTCATTGCACTAGTGCTAGTTAGCATGACCTTGCGACACTAACTTCCTTCATTCTGGACACAGATGCATAAAAATGATATCCACAAGTTCATCTGACTCTAGGCCGGTCATTGTAAATACGAATTTGTTCTTAACTGACTTGGGTAGTTAAATAAAGGTTACATTCAAAAAATAAAGTACATAAAGGGCCTCATTGTGAAAATCCGGAAGTATCCCTTTAAGAAATGGCTGTTCTTTTCCGTTGGAAATGTTTTGCTACAGTGTGCCCTAATGAACACGACCATGTCTTGTTTGTTTCCCTCCCAGCAAATCAGCAGCCACCAAGAGCAGTTTATCCAGATGCTGAACGAGCCAGCCCAGGAGGGGGGACAGGGAGGAGGAGGAGGAGGAGGAGGAGGTGGTGGTGGTGGTGGTGGTGGAGTGGGGGTTGGTGGGGAGGCTGGAAGTGGCATGAACTACATCCAGGTCACACCCCAGGAGAAGGAGGCCATTGAGCGGGTAAGGAAGGAATCTCACAGGTCATGATGGCTGTTGATATGTGGCTACAGTTGAAAATTAGCTAGTTCGCTAAATCTGGAACATTTACAGAAATGTCAGTTAATCTGCATTCTCCATGTCAAATAAACCTAATAACAAAAAGCCAAGTGTTGATTTCTGACTGCGTTGTTTTCAACTGAAGATGAATGACTCCATTACATAGATATCTATCTGAACAAGTCATGCAAATCCTGTAATTTCTGATCTTTGTTAATTGAATTTCCATGTTGACTTTGTCTGTTTCCTCTTCAGCTAAAAGCCCTAGGATTCCCAGAAGGACTTGTTATACAGGCCTACTTTGCCTGTGAGAAGAACGAGAACTTGGCTGCTAACTTCCTTTTACAACAGAACTTTGACGACGACTAGAAAGGAAGCCATGATAGTAATTTTGATCCTTTTTTCCCCTCTACTTTTTTGATTGATCAATATCTCATAAAAGCATAAAAACATGGGTCTTCACGGTTTCCTGAATTTTCCTACAAATACATGATACATCTTCTTGGTAACAGTGGATCATAGTTTTTGTGAGAAATAAAAGCTTTTTCTAATCACCTTAATGGTTGAATTGAGTAACAGCTACTTAGTTCATCAGATCACCAGTGTACCTGTTTTTATTTCATTCAGCCAAAGACCAACATGATTGTTTCTCACAAGGAAATAAATACTGGTTTAAAGGGTTAATCGCAGAATGTTGTTTCCCAATGTTATAAAAGAGGAGATTGTATGTGATTGGGAAGTTTATGGTATATTCATTCCTATACATAATTGTTCTTGCTTTTTTTCTGTGTCTCAATTTACCAGTATAGGGATCCCAGTACATAATAAAATAAATTGGAATTTGAAATTACAGTGAAAGTTTTTAAACTTGTATTAAACTTCCGACATGAACTTCTAGAGAAGTGTGATACAACATCTAAAATGAGTTGCCAAGGCAACTGTACAAATATGGGAAGTACTGATATATTTTCATGCAACCTGAAAAAATAAGTTTAACCTAGTTCTTTGTCATCCGAGGCATGTATATGGTTTCCCTTGCTTATAGTAGCCTAGTGTTTACAGTTACTATCAACTTGATTTACTGTCATTTTTACAAAAATAAAACTTTTCAACTTGAATAATGCCCAATTTGTGTTGGTGGGGGTAAAAACATCCTATTGACTTAACAGTTAACCCCATGAATAATACTCAAGACTAGGAATAGGATATTGTTCTTATTTAAAAATGCATTTTGGTCAGGTTCTGTACCACCATAGTCTTCTACATGAGAGGAAGCCATACGACCATACTCGATCACATGTAAACAATCCTCCCTCCCCGAGCAGACTGTTCTACATAGACCAGCAGGGGGCAGTATTGACCAACATACATTGAAATGCTCGATCCAAACCACTAGGTGTGCGTCTGTGTGAGAACCGGCTTTCCACATGTTATATGTCACTTGACACTCAATGAAATACATTTTTGACTGACTTAACTACGCTTGGTACATTATTGTACTGTGAGATGTGTTCCGTTTGAAAGTGAAGTTCGACATCGTGCATCTGTTGCTTATTGACATTTCTATAACGAACTTTGGCAATTAAATATCTAGTGTTTTATTATTTTCAAGGGTTTGATATTTTGTGATTTATGACCCTTAAATGAGCCTTCTCTGTTTCCACTCAGAAACCGAATGTAAATGTTATTTTCAAGTCAACATTTGTTGTAACTGTCTGACATCAAAATTCACCACTATAACGCAAGCTGGCTCTGATTTACTTTAATTCAAACTATGATATGAAGCTGGGGAGACATTTTGATTTATGCAAGGCCAATTTTGACGGAACAGCGTGTGATCATCTAACATAGGAAAAGAGAACGTTGTACTAAGCCATTAACTGACTTGCCTGGTTAAATATAATTTGAATGTTAAGTCTTCGTCAAGATCAGTCAGTCAAATGGCAAACATTCAAGTCAAGTATATGATTTCACTCAGAGAAGGGAGATTGCATTAGGATAGTTATAAAAACACATGACACGTAAGTGTTCTGCGGAAGTTGCCCCTATACAGATCTAGGATCAGCTTGCCCCTCCACGCATTGAAAGTCGGAGCAATGCAAAACTGACCCAGGATTAGTGTCTAAGGATAACGTCACCCTAACCCTGCGCATGTCTAGCCCTCTTCAGTACCAATAAATAATACCCTCAGTTCTGCGCAGGTACCAGCAGATTTCTGTGTGATTGTTACCTAAACATCGACTTTCTCCCGGTACATCAACCTGCCTGGGTGACTCATCTGTCTGTAGCACTCAAGCATGACATCTTTCCCATTCATGATCATGTCCAAATATAATGGATTTAGACATGCCCGTGCGCAGGCCTTTTGGTGACAGGTGCTCAAACTTAAAAAAGCCCCCCCCCCCCAAAAAAAAAATAAATAAATAATCCCCCCGAAGCCTTCGGTCACAGACTGGTTGGGCAATTATGGCTAGAATAATTTTTACAAAAAAACAATAGATGGCCAAATATTAATGGCAAATTAAATGACACATTCACGGTAAGTTTAACGACTTGCGGGCAGAGGGTTCAGAATAACAACGACAATCTGTATACGAAAAGGTATTTTTACCCAAAACAAAAGGACACTAGAGATGAAGGGCAAATGGGGAATGTGTTCTGCACAGGTAATGCCCTATCTGCACGTGCCTAAAAACATTTTGGCAGTACTTTTTTAAGTGAAAATCTTAAAAAATAGTTTGAAATAATAGATGAAGCTATGGATAACTATTGAAAGACAGCTAATATGTTTTTCTACATTGGAATGGACACAGTGTGATAATCAGTGGTAAGGGTAAACTCAAGAAACCCAGTTTCTCCACCTTGTTTATTCTGTAGATAGGGTTTAGGTCTGTTTAGCAAGATAATTGTATTAGTTTTTTTTTGCATTATGGGTTTACCTACCTATATACCCAGGGTGCTCCTTGTCACAGATGGGCTATTGCAGCAGACGACCACACCGGGTTCTATCCTATCAGCTAAAAACAACAAGCGGCTCCGGTGGGCACGCCATCACCAACATTGGACAAATGAGGAGTGGAAAAACATTGCCTGGTCTGATGCATCCCGGTTCCTGTTGCGTCATGCTGATGGCAGGGTCAGGATTTCACATAGGAAGCTTGAACCCATGGCCCCATCCTGCATGGTGTCAACGGTACAGGCTGTTGGTGTACTGGTGTGGGGAATGTTTTCCTGGCAAACGTTAGGACCCTTGATACCAATGGAGCAACGATTGAACGCCACAGCCTATTTGAGCATTGTTGCTCACCAAACCCAATAGAGTCTCTGGGATGAGATGCATCCATGCTGTTGGCAGCAACTGTGTGATACCCTGAAGAATTCTGGCTGTTCTGGAGGCAAAAGGGTGGGGGGGGGGGGGGTCTGACCCGGTAATAGATGCATGTACCTAATAAACTGGCCATTGAGTGCACCCCCTGATGATGATGTAAATACAGTACTACAGCGTCATGTCCCACATCAACAGACCATTTGTCCAAATGTCTCCCAACAACCTGTTGACCATAGGAAGCTGCTGCTTGTCTGCCTGACTCATTGACCACAGGAAGCTGCTGCTTGTCTGCCTGACTCATTGACCACAGGAAGCTGCTGCTTGTCTGCCTGACTCATTAACCACAGGAAGCTGCTGCTTGTCTGCCTGACTCATTGACCACAGGAAGCTGCTGCTTGTCTGCCTGACTCATTGACCACAGGAAGCTGCTGCTTGTCTGCCTGACTCATTGACCACAGGAAGCTGCTGCTTGTCTGCCTGACTCATTAACCACAGGAAGCTGCTGCTTGTCTGCCTGACTCATTAACCACAGGAAGCTGCTGCTTGTCTGCCTGACTCATTAACCACAGGAAGCTGCTGCTTGTCTGCCTGACTCATTAACCACAGGAAGCTGCTGCTTGTCTGCCTGACTCATTAACCACAGGAAGCTGCTGCTTGTCTGCCTGACTCATTGACCACAGGAAGCTGCTGCTTGTCTGCCTGACTCATTAACCACAGGAAGCTGCTGCTTGTCTGCCTGACTCATTAACCACAGGAAGATGCTGCTTGTCTGCCTGACTCATTGACCACAGGAAGCTGCTGCTTGTCTGCCTGACTCATTGACCATAAGATGCTGCTTCTTGTCTGCATAACATTTAGAAGTTGTTCCTTTTCAGGTTTAGAAGAAGTGACTGCTGTTTGTATAGCCTGGTTAGCATAGCTAGCATACAGAAATTGGTGGTGGTAAGTTGAAGTCGTTTATGGCCTGACATCCATACAAGCATTATGCTCACCTTTTTACCACAACATAGAGTGAAATAAACACAAGTAGTAGCCTAAATGTAGCCTAAATCTGCTGGGGGACAATGAGGAGATTTGGGATCTCACCGCACCTTCCCCATGGCATTTCCATTGTTTTGGTCGAGTTCCATTGACCTCTTTACCACATCTATTGTCTAAGGCCAGAGCCAGGGAGGACCCCTCTTTCCCAGACTTACTGCTGGATGGTGAGGCGGTCTGAAGGAAGGCTATGGTCTACGAAGGACTGTGAAGGGCAGTTTTTAGTTGAGATCGGGGAATACAGCCTAGATACAACGTATCCCTGAAATATTTTTCTTACTCTCTCAAATCCCTTAAGCAGCTTGCTTATGAAAATTCCGTTGACTTTATGTGTAGGTTCTATTGTGAAAAAACAAAAAACCCTGCCAATTTTTCTTAAAATCTGAGCCCAATAGCCCTCTCTGGATCCCAGCATACCAGTTAAACTGCCAACCGCTCAACCGCGAGGCCCGCTCCCAAATTTTAACATGACACAGTGGGAACATCAGAAGTCCATTAGGTGTCATGGTAACCTGGTGTAGGTCATTTATCTTATGTTCATTAACAGCTATGAAGTCGACACAACACGCCAGATACAATTGAAACCAAATGACCCTTTTGGAGACCCTTGAATGTGCGTTGATAGGCACACACACACACAGAAAATTTCCTGCTCTACATTGTACAGATCAGACCGTGGAGTGCCAGAGGTATGTGACAGAAACTGTGCCCTGGCTCTGTGGTTTGTATAAGTTTCAAATGTTCTGTGAAAAACATTGCAGCATGCGAACCGGATGGGAACTCTGGCTTTGAATGTGGTATTCTTCACTCAGGCCTGCTGCTACTAAATACTGTTATAACTCTCTGGATAGTGCTTAATGCTCCCATTGCTCCTCTCAACAACATTACCTTGCTGAATTAAGCTATTGGGGAGGTAAATGCTTGAACTGTAGCTGGTGAGGAGAGGTATCATTAATACTTTACCTCTCTGTGTGAATGTTGTTTCTTGTCTATACCAGAACTATAATCGTAATGGTTACAAATGGCCTCTCTACCAGCTGAATAAGTCACTATGGTCATAAAACTCACCCAGAGTGTAAATGACTACATAATTACAAGGTTCTGGTTCCTGAATCTTTGACATTGTAGCTAGATGGACGTTTAAACACAGAGAGGCAGGCAGCCATTTACATGTACACCCAGAACCATGACATCACAGGCATGCAGTGTGTGTGTGGGTGTGTTATTGAGAGCAGATGAAGGGAAAGTGTACAGGTCTTAGTATTGCTCTTGGACCAGAGCCAGAGCTGCAGATGGTCCTGGTTTGTGTTTGTGCAAAACGGCTGTGATGCTCACGCCTCCCGAGTGATCATGACGAAACACACACACACACCCACACACACACACACACACACACACACACACCAGACTACTCTACCCCAGCAGGCCCTGGGTCGAGTCAGCTAACTCCACAGAGAGTTCTGGGTTGTGCTTTTATTAAATGGCACTGTTAAGACTAACTGTTAAGACTAACTGTTAAGACTAACTGTTAAGACTAACTGTTAAGTCACATAACGCCTCGCTCTGCAATACTCCCTGAAGGATTACCCTTAGAAAGAACACACATCTTTCCCATAGTGGTTAGCTCTGCAAGTACATGTACGACACTGTCAACGGCAGCAATATCAGCTTTAATAAAGGAGGGCTAGCTTCCGTACAGTAGGTAGAGGTAGTAGACCTGCCAGCTTTGCACTTCCTTAGCAACAACAAACAATAACAACAACAAGAGAGAGAACCCTGCCTCCCGGGAGTTCCTCTGGAATGCTAAGCTCCAGTCTGCCCTGATGTTTGTAGAGTCTGGAATGAGGTTGTCTTGGCGACGGGAGGCCGTCTGAGGGAAGACCCATGTCTTGCTGACGCTGCCGCTTGGATTGTCACGGTACAAAGGCCATGGAGGTAGAACCAACCTGCCAACAAGCCGGATGCCGCACCTTGTGTTGGTTAAGGTGGAAGCACAGATAGCTTTTCTGTGTGTGTGTGTGTGTGTGTGCAGCCATGTGTCATGTAACGCTATCTCTATATACACAATAATGTTTTTTCACGTTTGAAGGTGTAACAAACCAGCATTACTGTATGCTAAATGCATCTGATTGTGCAACCATGATATGTATTGCACAATCACCTGAAGTAGCAACATTTTTGACAAATCTCTCACATTGACTTTCTACACGTCAAAACCCCAGTATCTACAGTTAAAGTCGGAAGTTTACATTCACTTAGGTTGGAGTCATTAAAACTCGTTTTTCGACCACTCCACAAATTTCTTGTTAACAAACTAGAGTTTTGGCAAGTTGGTTAGTACATCTTCTTTGTGCATGACACAAGTAATTTTCCCAACAATTGTTTACAGACAGATTATTTCACTTATAAATCCCTGTATAACATCTCCAGTGGGTCAGAAGTTTACATACACAAAGTTGACTGTGCCTTTAAACAGCTTGGAAAATTTGAGTCAATTGGAGGTGTACTTGTGGATGTATTTCAAGGCCTACCTTAAAACGCAGTGCCTCTTTGCTTGACATCATGGGAAAATCAAAATAAATCAGCCAAGACCTTTTTGTGGACAAGTCTGGTTCATCCTTGGGAGCAATTTCCAAGTGCAAATCAATCCCAGAACAACAACAAAGGGCCGTGTGAAGGTGCTGGAGGAAACAGGTACAAAAGTATATATATCCACAGTAAAACAAGCCCTATGTCGACATAACCTGAAAGACCGCTCAGCAAGGAAGAAGCCACTGCTCCAAAACCGCCATAAAAAAGCCAGACTACAGTTTGCAACTGCACATGGGGACAAAGATTGTACTTTTGGAGAAATGTCCTCTGGTCTCATGAAACAAAAATAGAACTGTTTGGCCATAATGACCATCGTTATGTTTGGAGGATAAAGGGGGGCGCTTGCAAGCCGAAGAACACCATCCCAACCATGAAGCACGGGGGTGGCAGCATCATATTGTGAGGGTGCTGTGCTGCAGGAGGGACTGGTGCATTTCACAAAATAGAGTCAGCAGGCAGGAAAATGATGTGAATATATTGAACAACATCTCAAGACATCAGTCAGGAATTTAAAGCTTGGTCACAAAAGGGTCTTCCAAATGGACAATGACCCCAAGCATACATACAATGACCCCAAGCATAAGTTGTGGCAAAATGGCTTAAGGACAATAAAGTCAAGGTATTGGAGTGGCCATCACAAAGCCCTGACCTCAATCCTATAGAACATTTGTGGACAGAACTGAAAAAGCGTGTGCGAGCAAGGAGGCCTACCAACCTGACTCAGTTACACCAGCTCTGTCAGGAGGAATGGGCCAAAATTCACCCAACGTTTTGTTGGAAGCTTGTGGAAGGCTTCCCGAAACATTTGACCCAAGTTAAACAATTTAAAGGCAATGCTACCAAATACTAATTGAGTGTATGTAAACTTCTGACCCACTGGAAATGTGGTGAAAGAAATAAAAGCTGAAATAAATAATTCTCTCTACTATTTTTCTGACATTTCACATTCTTAAAATATAGTGGTGATCCTAACAGACCTTAAACAGTGCATTTTTACTAGGATTAAATGTCAGGAATTGTGAAAAACTGAGATTAAATGTATTTGGCTAAGATGTTTGTAAACTTCCGACTTCAACTGTATCAGCTGACAGTACCTTGTGCAACAGATGTAAAATCGTCCCAGGCTCCAGATACAATAAGGGCTTAAAGGGCCCTAAAGCCTTCAGCCTGAATTTACAGTTTTAATCACACCGACGATGACAGACGAGCAGTTTGTACTGCATCACCTGTGGTAGTCAGATGAACTACCTGTCAGACAGACCAAAGGCAGCTTAGCTCCAGTCAGACACCCAACCTCCCCTCCCATCCTCACCGCCTCCAATCCACCCTGGCTCCCAGAAACATTTCCACAAACCCAGTGGGAGGGGAGGAGAAGACAGAACTATGGAGGCCAGGTGAATTATTGCTCCTCTCACGTCCCTGTTTGAAGACATGTCAAAACTACTCTTTGATCATCCTCAGCCAATCCTGTTAGATCAACATGTAGTAGCCTACCACTGTCCCCTATGAGGGAAACTTTTTGATCAGAAATTGGCAAGTAGGCCTAGTATTTTTGCCTACTTAGTACATATATAGTACAAAGAAATGTGGTCCTTGCCATCCGGGATCCCTGGGACATCCCTACCCCATTGAAGTTAAGGTAAAGGTTAGGGTAGGTTAGAGTTAGGGTTCAGATAGCACTGACCTATCATAGACCAACCGGCAGTATGTGATGACAATAAGGTTTATGTAGCCTACATAGTGGCCCCGGGCCGTCGGTCTACAAACAGTTGATCGCTGATGCTGTGTTTTTATTGTTTGAGATCACTGAAATTGTATTTTATTTTAGTAAAAAAAAAAAAAATTGCCCTAATTTCGTGATATCCAATTGGTAGTTACAGTCTTGTCCCATCGCTGCAACTCCCTTACGGACTCGGGAGAGGTGAAGGTCGAGAGCCGTGCGTTCTCCGAAACACGACCCCCAGCCAAGCCACACTGCTTCTTGACACAATGCTCGCTTAACCCGTAACCAATGTGTCGGAGGAAACACTATACACCTGGCGACCGTGTCAGCGTGCTTTGTGCCCGGCCCTCCACAGGAGTCGCTAGAGCTCGATGGGACAAGGATAACCCAGTCGGCCAAACCATCCCCTAACCCAGACTACGCTGGGCCGCCTCATGGGACTCCCAGCCTGGGATCGAACCCGGATCTGTAGTGATGCAGACTGTAGTAACGCAGGCGCACCATGCGGGAGGCCCCTGATCACTCAAATCGTTTAATCATCAGTGTGATCTATGTAGACTACATGCTGACCATGTCAGTGACATTGATCTTTGTCAAACTACTTGATCCTGGTAACAAGCATGATGCTTTTGATTGGTTTGATGTTTATCATCGGCTTGTTGTTTTTTCATGACGTGCTGTGTCTATAATGGTTTTACAGTGACAGTCTATATCCCTGTCCAACTGGAGGACACTTCACAGTGTGCCTTGGAATGTCATCATTCTTTTATGACCATTATTGCTCTTCTCTTTCCATACAAAGTCATTGCCAAATTATAGTTAGATTTATTTACATAGTAGATTATAGTCTTTACACCCATCAACACATTGTTTCTCTCTTTGCTTTGGTTACTGCAATATGAAGCTGTCTTCTGGATACTAGGCTGTGTCCCAAATGACACCCTATTCCCAATATAGTGAACTACTTTTGACCGGGACCCATATGGCTCTGGTGAAAAGCACTGCATTATGTAGGCAAGAGGCTGTCATTTGGTGCGCAACTCCAGTCTTCCCCTGTGATGTTTTGGAGTGTTAAATCTGTCATGAGGATCTGTTAATGTGACTCGTCTCACAGTATACCTGACTGGGTGCCAGTCCTCTGTCTCTGATGAGTGAGTCTCTCTCTCGCACTCTCTCTCTCTCTTTCTCTCTCTCTTGCTCTCTCTCCTTCTCTCTCTCTACTTCTCTCTTCTCTCTCTCCTGCTCTCTCTCCCTCCTTCTCTCTCTCTCCTTCTCTCTCTCCTGCTCTCTCTCCCTCCTTCTCTCTCTCCCTCCTTCTCTCTCTCTCCTTCTCTCTCCTGCTCTATCTCCCTCCTCTCTCTCTACTTCTCTCTCTCCTGCTCTCTCTCCTTCTCTCTCTCCCTCCTTCTCTCTCTCCTCTCTCTCCCTCCTTCTCTCTCTCCTCTCTCTCCCTCCTTCTCTCTCTCTCTTTCTCTCTCTCCCTCCTTCTCTCTCTCTCCTGCTCTCTCTCCCTCCTTCTCTCTCTCTCCTTCTCTCTCTCCCTCCTTCTCTCTCTCCTCTCTCTCCCTCCTTCTCTCTCTCCTCTCTCCCTCCTTCTCTCTCTCTCTTTCTCTCTCTCCCTCCTTCTCTCTCTCTCCTTCTCTCTCTCCTGCTCTCTCTCCTTCTCTCTCTACCTCTCTATTCTCTCTCTCCTGCTCTCTCTCCCTCCTTCTCTCTATCTCTCCTGATATCTCTCCTTCTCTCCCTCTCCTTCTCTCTCTCCTGCTCTCTCTCCTTTTCTCTCTCTCCTCTCTCTCCCCCCTCTCTCCTTCTCTCTCTCTCTCATTATCTCTCTTTCTTCTTCTCATTATCCTATTCTCTCTCGTTCTCTCTCTCGTTCTCATTCTCTCCTTCTCTCTCGCTGGCATGTTTCTGGTATGAGAGTGATTCCTTTGTCATTTTCATATCACTCATCTTCACTTAGCTTTAGCCAGTCCCATAAAGCTGGAGTTGATCCATGCAGTAACACTGAACTATCTCAGACATGACTATGAGCGAGAGAGAGACAGAGAGAGAAAGAGACAGGTTCTAGATATCACTTTTTTTTCCCTAAGAGTGTATTTCTTATCTCTGTTGGTATCAATCTATGTGATTAACGGGGGCTGAGCGGTGTTTGTGAGGCGGGTGGATCCCAAAGGGGCCCTGGGCAGGGTCTAAGGTCCTATCAAATCTGTGATACAGAGAATGCAGACAAAATCACGGAATCCAGACAATAAAACGGAATTCAACAATATTCAACTGTAGGGAATAAGTGGATCATAAGACATGAACAGAATGCATCAGTTATTCGTATTTCCAGCAACTTTCTGAAGTGGCAACAAGAATCCCCCGTCTGTGTATGTGTGGTGCGTGCAGCTACCACCGTGTGTAGCCGTTAGCAATGATGCTAAATAAAAAATATTTTGGTGGATGGAAAAGCTTTCCCAAAAACCTTCTCAATTAAATGTTAACTACAAAGTAGCCTAGTAGCCTACCTGGCGCAATGATATCATGATTATTAGCATCAATCCAGTGGGTATTAGTTTTGATAACTCTACCATTACGTGAGCTACAAAAACATAGCTAAACAACAGCCTCTTGCTAGGGTAACTACACCCCAAAATAAATAAAAAGTGGTCTCCTGATGTGGTTTAAGCATTGTTGTGGACTTAGAGCATCCAATTTAGTTGCTCTAAAAACTAAACAGAATCAGGCAAAAAAATAAAACAGATTTTATAGGGACATAAGGGTCTGTTATACAAAAAACGTCTGAAGAGTCCGAATAGTTTGAGCTACAAACTATTAAAAGCTATCTATGGAAAGCTGAGACTCACAAGCTATACAAGAGTCGTTAGGCAGTAAGGGGTTCTTCTACATAGAAGATCATAGTAAATCCCAGGACATATTGTCTATAATACTGTTTGTTATAAGCTCACATAGTTGCTGTCACAAACTCCAAACTCCACACAGTTGTCACTGATTCGTTTTTATATTCATTTTCCAGCGAGTAAACAATTTCTATACTTAACAGCATTCATATAAATCCATTTTTTATCAGGTTTTTGCTTTGGCTGACCTTACTTTTCATTGACATTTGTTAATAAAAGTCATGAATGAAAGTGTTCATGGTAAATTGTTTGGTGTTTTTTTTGTGGCCCTGGTTGTCCTGAAAGGAAAATGGTAAAACACTTTATTGTGAGGCTTTAATGTAAAGGCTGTACATGCAGCTACTGTAAATGAAAGTCAGATCTATTAAAAGTCTATTTTTTTTTGCTGGAATCTTGGGACTGATGAGGTTAATGTGTTTAACGAGCTGCCTCGGGGACTTGGCTCACACATGCCACACTCTATTCTATCAGCATCGGTACAGAAGTTGGCTTGATTGATTCTCACTGTAATGGAGGCGCAGGGCGTTAGGAAGCAGGTGTAGTCGGAGAGTTTAATATAAATTAACACGTAATGATACAAAAACAAGAGAAGCGTCTGGACATGAGAACATAAACAGAGACAGTAACGCCTGACAGGAAATGACAACTGAGTGCTATATATAGAGGGAGTAATCAGGGAAGTGATAATGGTTAATGGTGGGTTGCCAGGTGTGCGTAGTGATGGGTTGCCAGGACCGGTGGTTAGTAGACCATCGAGTGCCGGACAGGGGGAGCAGGAGTAGGCATGACATTCACTCTCCCTCTCCCTCCTTTGATACCTGCTTCCCAGCTCTCTCACTAACCCCATGTCAAATCAAATCAAAGTTTATTTGTCACGTGAGCCGAATACAACAGGTGTAGTGGACATTACAGTGAAATGCTGAATACAACAGGTGTAGTAGACCTTACAGTGAAATGCCTACTTACAGACTAACCAACAGTGTAAAAAATGTATTAGGTGAACAATAGGTAAGTAAAGAAATAAAACAACAGTAACAAGACAGTGAAAACCTATACCTTATTCCAGCAGCAGTGTAAAGGGCTGCTTTTGTCATGTCATGATCAACAGGAATAATCCTTATTTGACATCTGTCCTGCTTACCTAGGACGTTAGATTCTGACCTCGGCAGAAACCTCTGCACAGTCGGTATTGACGGCTAAGTATTTCTCATGGTCATCAGCATTTTCTGCACAATATCAAACAGAAACAACCAGCTTGATCAGACTAATGAATTCAAAAGCCTGATGTCGCATTCTGTTTTATAGAGGGCACTGGTTGCAATGTTCACGTTTCAATAGCGACTGAGGAAAATGGGAAAAGTGTTTGATGCTCGTCGTTGTGAAAGAAATATGATTTGTTTTCCTGATTTGGCCCCTAGGTGCAACACATCAAAAATCACAACACCAAAGACCCGGCATACAAAGTAAAGTAAAGAAAACACTGGCTGCCATTGATGACCTGAAAGTGTAATGTAGATACAGCGTCATTATACTGTAACATTCTAGTTCACTGGCCTAATGCATTGAAAGAAACCATTTGTTTTTTATGAATCAGATCAACTTTAAGTCTCTGATTTGCTCTGTTCTGATCCATAGTTCAAGCACGTTTAAAAAAATAAAATAAAAACGTTTGTGGATACACAGCAATTAGTCCACTTTGATAATGTTGAGATATGCCTGGCTTTAAAATATTCATTAGGATTAATTTACCACCTATCTTGATTACTCCCATGAGCTCGTTAAAATACCTAGTGTGCATCCCAAATGGCACCCTATTCCCTACGTAGCACACTATAACCCTATAGGCCTTGGTCAAACGTCGTGCACTACACAGGGAATAGGGTGCCATTTGGGACGCATACAATCCTCATAGCACCCAGCCATGAGACATAGACCTGCAGGGCTGTTAATCCTGCCACTGACCTGCTGAATAAAAGATCAACAAATCAAAGTTACCCTTAAAATAGCGCATGAATCATTTATGCCGTATCAAAGCCTTTTCTTCTAGAAGATTTTAATTTATTCTTTACTACTTGGCTACAGTTTGGCATCATCTGTCAATATCGGTGAACGTAAGAGTCAGCTGTACTTTAACTTGGCGTACTCTTGGTTATAGTATATGGATAGTAAATGGTATTGCCTTCTAATATCAAGGCTCACACTCAGGGAAACCCCAAGTTAGACAACACATCACCATTACTGTACCGTGTGGGCCGTTGAGAGCATTATGTTAGTACAGATACGAGCGTCTCATGGGAGTGATTCCGACTGATTTAAGACAATGAGAGAGCTTTTACTCATCTGGTCCTACAGGTATCTAGCAGCACAACATGACTTTGAATCATGGGAAAATTTGTACGGTATGCAAAATTCCTCCCACCTCTAAAGCCCCACCCCGCTATGCTACAGTCAAAGGTGTAATTACACACTCATTATACACACACACACACACACACACACACACACACACACACACACACACACACACACACACACACACACACACACACACACACACACACACACACACACACACACACACACACACACACACACACACGGCGTAACTCCTTGCGTGATAATTTTACAGTCAGGTGTTACCTGGGTGTCCGTCAGAGCAGCCCTGTTTCATGTTCCATGATGCGGGCGAGGGAATACTCTGACACCACCCTTTAAGACAAGGCTTTGTCTTCAAATCACAAAAGACTATTTTACAGCGTTGTACATTAAAGTCTTTTTTAAATCATATTTAACCATCTTTGTGCTAGCATGATGCTAAATTAACCATATTTCTGAAGATACAATGCTTGAGACTTAAGGCAAGGCCTCTGTTTAGTTTGACCTATCTAATGTAAAACTTAAGATAAACGCAGTCTCAAACAGCCCCCAATCCCTTTTAATAGCAGTGCAATGGCACACATTTCAGCAAAGAAACACCTGTTTCAAATACAGGCGAGTTTCAATTAATTGCTTACAGGGTTACCATGAATTACCATGAATTGTTTACGAGGTTTAGTGTTTGATTTGTTACATTAAACAATTCACTAATGACTTGAAAGAATTATGGCAATCGTCCGTTTTTATCGCCAGTAAGATACTGCTAGCCATTGGCTAATAACAGCTTAGAACTGCTAGCTAACTTGGAGGGCACAAAAACAATCAACAGGTTTCGGGAGTTGTCTGATCGCCTTCTAGTGACGAAACTAAGACCTGACAAATGCACAGTCAAAAAAGGAGAATAATTATTCTGGCAAGGATTATTCTTTTTTTATAGAGGCATCCTGAGAGAAAAGAAATGTGACACAGTGTGTACACGATAGCACATTAGTGCAGGAAATGAAGAAATGGATTAAAATACTGAAAGTGAATGCTGGAATTAAGCAATTAACTATGCAAATGAGCAAAAGCTGTGTACATTAAGGAAATAGACACCTGGCTCAAAATTAAGCCTGTCTCTAATATAAGCAAGTGCCTGTTGTGTTGTGTTTCAAGCAAATAAACAGCCAGGCTATTAATTGAAGTTTTTCGGTATATCTACGTTTTACATTTTTGTAATTTAGTAGAAGTTCTTATTCACAGCGACTTACTGTAGTAAATGCGTTCATTTTCATACTGTTTGGTACTAGTCCCCCATGGGAAGCGTACCGACAACCATAGAGACAAGAGGTCCATGGTCTACCAACTGAGCCACATCTCTACTGTTTCATCACGGCTGAACTTGGAGTACTCTATAATTCTGGTTTATAGTTTGAACCAAAGTAGTGGTACACTAAAGCTTTGTTTCTTATGCTTCATGTCAAAGATGGTTGACAATTACAGATGTCATTGTACAGTGTTTCCTACTCGCATCAGATCCAAGCTTTCTTCTTCTTCTCCTCGACTCCATCAAAGGAACATAAGATTCAGGGTAAGTAAACACTGGTTTTATGATTGCCCCCTTCCATAGTACAGAATGGTCCATATAATTGAAAAGTCCTCCGGGACTATTTTGGGACTAGTGGGAACGAAACCTCATGATACTAGCTGGGAATGGGACTCTCACATTCGCTCTTCTATTCAATGATTCTTCAACCAGGAGCCTGAACAGTCTTTGGATCTTTTGTATAAATGTTTTGAGGATTCCCATTTAAAAGGACTACCGAGGAACATGATGTTGTGTTGTCTTGCTAAATTTATAATTTTACCATTTGAAAGTTGAAAATCAACATACAATTATATACAGTCACGAGTGAAATTTTTGCCACCCTTGATGAAGATGAGCAATAATGACTTTATGAAACAGTGAATGCAAAACATTGTACTCACTTTTTTAAATCTTTTTTTTAAACATTTTATTATTTTGTACTAATACAATTGCTTTTGTAGCTCTTCCAGCAAGACAATAACCCCAAGCACACATGAAAATCCACAAAGAAATGGTTAATTGTCCACAAAATCAACATTTTGCAAAGGCCATCTCAGTCTCCGTGTCACACCCTGATCTGTTTCACCTGTTTTGTGATTGTCTCCACCCCCCTCCCAGGTGTTGCCCATCTTCCCCACTATCCCCTGTGTATTTATACCTGTGTTCTCTGTTGGTCTGTTGCCAGTTCATCTTGTTTGTCAAGTCAACCAGTGTTTTTGTGTCTCAGCTCCTGCTTTTCCCGGTCTCTCTTTTTCTCACCCTCCTGGTTTTGACCTCTTGCCTATCCTGATTCTGAGATGCCTGCCTGTCCACTCTGCCTGCCCCTGACCCTGAGCCTGCCTGCCGTCCGGTACCGTTGCCCCACCTCTGTCTTACTGACTCCTGCCTGCCTTGACCTGTCTATTGCCTGCCCCTGTTGGATTATTAAACAATTGTTAATTCGACATTGTCTGCAACCGTTATCCGCTACCACTCATTTCCTCTGTCTTCGAAATGCTCCAGGGGGGCCACTGTTTTCTCCAAGCTGGATCTATGTAACGCCTACCATCTGATGCGGATATGAGAGGGGGACGAGTGGAAGACCGTCTTCAACATGGCCAGTGGCCACTACGAATATCTGGTCATGCACTTTGGCCTCACCAACGCCCCTGCCGTGTTCCAGGCTCTGGTGAATGATGTTCTCTGTGACATGCTGAACCGGTTCATCTTCGGCTACATTGATGACATCCTCGTTTTCTCCCGCTCCCCCCAAGAATACGTGCTCCACGTCCGACAGGTTCTCCAGCTCCTTCTGGAGAACCAGTTGTTTGTTAAGGCGGAAAAGTGTGAGTTCCATCACTCCACCATTCATTTTCTGGGCTACATCATGTCTGCTGAGAGTGTCAGATGGATCCCGAGATTGTGAGAGCGGTGGTGGATTGGCCTCAGCCTACATCCAGGGTGCAGCTGCAATGCTTCCTGGGGTTCACCTACTTTTATCTCCACTTTATCCGGGGTTACAGCACCCTGGCCTCCCCCTGTCTGTGCTCACCTCTACCAAAGTTCCATTCACGTGGTCATCTGCCGCTGACCGGGCGTTCCGGGACCTTAAACACTGCTTCACTACTGCTCCTATCCTGGTTCATCCTGACCCTTCCCGTGGTGGAGGCCAATGCTTCGGATGTCAGAGTGGGGGCTGTCCTGTCCCAACGTTCTGCCCTGGACCTTAAGCTGCATCCCTGCGCCTTCTTCTCCCACCGCCTTGACGCCACGGAGAGGAACTACGATGTGGGGAATCGGGAGCTTCTCGTGGTGAAGATGGCGATGGAGGAATGGAGGCACTGGCTAGAAGGGGCGGAACATCCGTTCATTGTGTGGACCGACCACAAAAACCTGGAGTATCTTTGCACCGCCAAGCGCCTCAACTCCAGGCAAGCGAGATGGGCCCTGCTGTTTACCCGGTTCAACTTTTCCCTCTCTTACGGCCGTGGTTCAAGAACGTCAAGCCGGATGCCCTGTCTCGCAGCTATAACCCCACGATTTACACCCCGGAGACAGAGACCATCCTTTCCACCTCGTGCCTGGCGACAGCACTTAGCTGGGGTACAGGGAAACAGGTCCGAAGATGCGCAGCAGTCCCAGCCGAACCCTGGGGGGCCCAGATAACCGGATGTTTGTGCCTGACGATATCCGCTCTGCGGACCCGGAGTGGGCCCATTCCTCCAGGCTTGCCTGTCACCAGGGCTCTAGTCGGACCCTGGGCTTCGTGCAACAACATTTTTGGTGGCCATCAATGGCCATCGATGGCCATCCGGCGTACACTGTGAGATGCCTCCTGAGTGTTCAACCACAGGGCAGGAAAGGTGGAGCTGGGTCCCCGCTAGAGACATCCTGGACCCAGCCCTCATCGCCGACTTCCACCGCCGGCCCCTAGATGGGGGGTACTGTCACACCCTGATCTGTTTCACCTGTCTTCGCGATTGTCTCCACCCCCCTCCAGGTGTCGCGCATCTTCCCCATTGTCCCCTGTGTATTTATACATGTGTTCTCTCTTGGTCTGGTTCCAGTTCGTCTTGCTTGTCAAGTCAACTAGTGTTTTTGTGTCTCAGCTCATGCTTTTACCAGTCTCTCTTTTTCTCGCCCTCCTGGTTTTGACCTCTTGCCTGTCCTGACTCTGAGCCCACCTGCCTGACCACTCTACCTACCCTGACCCTGAGCCTGCCTGCCTGACCACTCTACCTACCCTGACCCTGAGCCTGCCTGACCACTCTGCCTACCCTGACCCAGACCCTGCCTGACCACTCTACCTACCCTGACCCTGAGCCTGCCTGACCACTGGCTACCCAGACCCTGAGCCTGCCTGACCACTGGCTACCCTGACCCTGAGCCTGCCTGACCACTGGCTATACTGACCCTGACCCTGCCTGACCACTGGCTACACTGACCCTGACCCTGCCTGACCACTGGCTACACTGACCCTGACCCTGCCTGACCACTGCCTACCCTAACCCTAACCTTAACCTTAACCCTGAGCCTGACCCTGCCATCCGGTACCGTTGCCCCACCTCTGGTTTACTGACCCCTGTCTGCCTTGACCTGTCTATTGTCTGCCTTGACCTGTCTATTGCCTGCCTTGACCTGTCTATTGTCTGCCTTGACCTGTCTATTGTCTCCCTTGACCTGTCTATTGCCTGCCTTGACCTGTCTATTGTCTGCCTTGACCTGTCTATTGTCTCCCTTGACCTGTCTATTGCCTGCCTTGACCTGTCTATTGTCTCCCTTGACCTGTCTATTGCCTGCCTTGACCTGTCTATTGTCTGCCTTGACCTGTCTATTGTCTCCCTTACCCTGTCTATTGTCTGCCTTGACCTGTCTATCGTCTCCCTTGACCTGTCTATTGCCTGCCTTGACCTGTCTATTGTCTCCCTTGACCTGTCTATTGTCTCCCTTGACCTGTCTATTGCCTGCCTTGACCTGTCTATTGTCTGCCTTGACCTGTCTATTGTCTGCCTTGACCTGTCTATTGTCTCCCTTGACCTGTCTATTGCCTGCCTTGACCTGTCTATTGTCTGCCTTGACCTGTCTATTGTCTGCCTTGACCTGTCTATTGTCTGCCTTGACCTGTCTATTGTCTGCCTTGACCTGTCTATTGTCTCCCTTGACCTGTCTATTGTCTGCCTTGACCTGTCTATTGTCTGCCTTGACCTGTCTATTGTCTGCCTTGACCTGTCTATTGTCTGCCTTGACCTGTCTATTGTCTGCCTTGACCTGTCTATTGTCTCCCTTGACCTGTCTATTGTCTGCCTTGACCTGTCTATTGTCTGCCTTGACCTGTCTATTGTCTCCCTTGACCTGTCTATTGCCTGCCTTGACCTGTCTATTGTCTGCCTTGACCTGTCTATTGTCTGCCTTGACCTGTCTATTGTCTGCCTTGACCTGTCTATTGCCTGCCTTGACCTGTCTATTGCCTGCCTTGACCTGTCTATTGTCTGCCTTGACCTGTCTATTGGCTGCCTTGACCTGTCTATTGTCTCCCTTGACCTGTCTATTGTCTGCCTTGACCTGTCTATTGTCTCCCTTGACCTGTCTATTGTCTTCCTTGACCTGTCTATTGTCTGCCTTGACCTGTCTATTGTCTGCCTTGACCTGTCTATTGTCTGCCTTGACCTGTCTATTGTCTGCCTTGACCTGTCTATTGTCTCCCTTGACCTGTCTATTGTCTGCCTTGACCTGTCTATTGTCTGCCTTGACCTGTCTATTGCCTGCCTTGACCTGTCTATTGCCTGCCTTGACCTGTCTATTGTCTGCCTTGACCTGTCTATTGTCTCCCTTGACCTGTCTATTGTCTGCCTTGACCTGTCTATTGTCTGCCTTGACCTGTCTATTGTCTCCCTTGACCTGTCTATTGCCTGCCCCTGTTGGATTATTAAACCATTGTTAATTCAACGTTGTCTGTATCTGGGTCTTACCTTCATACCTGATACTACGGACATGAACTCCATCGAAAACCTGGGGTTTTAATTGAAGAGGGTAGTCCATAAGCGCAGATGAAGGATATCTAGGATCTGGACAGATTCTGTATGGAGGAATGGTCTAAGATCCCTCCCAATGTGTTCTCCAATCTCATAAAACATTTTAGAAAAGGCTCAGGGCCATTATCGTTGCAAGAGGAGGGTGCCGGAATATTGAACTAAGGGGTGGCAGGAATTCTGACACTTATCTTTTTTAGATTTTTGATTAGTTGTTAAACAAAATCTCTTTCTCTGAGCAAGTGTATTGGTATAAAATAATATCATTTTCCTTTTTTTGTGAGAATATAGCTCAGTATTTGTATTACTTATTTTATGCAGTCTGTTTTTGCTCATCTTCATCAAGGATCAAATACAGTGCATTTGGAAAGTATTCAGACCCCTTGACTTTTTCCACATTTTGTTACGTTACAGCCTTATTCTAAAATGGATGAAATAAAACCTCATCAATCTACACACAATACCCCATAATGACAAAGCGAAAATTGTTTTTTAGAAATGCATGCAAATGTATTAAAAATAAAAAACAGAAATACCTTATTTATATATGTTTTCAGACCCTTTGCTCTGAGACTCGAAAATTGAAATGTATCTACAACTTGATTGGAGTCCACCTGTGGTAAATTCAATTGATTGGACATGACTTGGAAAGGCACACACCTGTCTATATAAGGTCCCACAGTTGACAGTGCATGTCAGAGCAAAAACCAAGCCATGAGGTCGAAGGGTTTGTCTGCAGAGCTCTGAGGCAGGATTGTGTTGAGGCACAGATCTGGGGAAGGTTACCAAAACATTTCTGCAGCATGGAAGGTCCCCAGGAACACAGTGGCTCCCACATTCTTAAATGGAAGAAGTTAGGAACCATCAAGACTCTTCCTAAAGCTGCCTGCCCGGCCTAACTGACTAATCAGGGGAGAAGGGCCTTGGTCAGGGAGGTGACCAAGAACCCGATGGTCACTCTGACAGAGCTCCAGAGTTCCTCTGTAGAGATGGGAGAATCTTCCAGAAGGACAGCCATCTCTGCAGCACTCCACCAATCAGGCCTTTATGGTAGAGAGGCAGGCGGAAACCACTACTTAGTAAAAGGCACATGACAGCCCACTTGGAGTTTGCCTAAGACAAATAAAGAACTCTCAGAACATGAGAAAAAAAGATTCTCTGGTCTGATGAAACCAATATAGAATTATTTGGCCTGAATGCCAAGTGTCACATCTGGAGGAAACTTGGCACCATCCCTACGTTGAAGCATGATGGTGGCAGCATCATGCTGTGGGGAAGTTTTTCAGCGGCAAGGACTGGGAGACCATAACGACCATAAGCACGCAGCCAAGACAACGCAGGAGTGGCTTCGGGACAAGTCTCTGAATGTCCTTGAGTGGAACAGCCAGAGCCTGGACTTCAACCTGATCTCTGGAGAGACCTGAAAATAGCTGTGCAGCAACGCTTCCCATCCAACCTGACAGAGCTTGAGAGGATCTGCAGAAAAGAATGGGAGAAACTCTTTAAATACAGGTGTGCCAAACTTGTAGCGTCACACCCAAAAAGACTCGAGGCTGTAATCACTGCAAAAGGTGTGTGAATACTTTACGAATGCACTGTATATGTACATCTAACCATTGTACACTGTCTGTACAAAACATTAAGAACACCTTTCTACTACTGACTGACTCTACAAGGTGTCGTTCCACAGGGATGCTGGCCCATGTTGACTCCAATGCTTCCTACAGTTGTGTCAAGTTGTCTGGATGTCCTTTGAGTGGTGGACTATTCTTGATACACACAGGAAACTGTTGGAGCGTGAAAAACCCAGCAGCGTTGCAGTTCTTGACACAAACACCTACTACCGTAACCCGTTCAAAGGCACTTAAATCTGTTGTCTTGTCCTTTCACCCTCTGAATGGCACACATACACACTCAATGTCTCACACTCAATTGCTTAAAAATCCTTCTTTAACCTGTCCCCTCCCATTCATCTACACTGATTGAAGTGGATTTTTAACACAAAGGACATCAATAATCCCCTGGATTCTCCTGGTCAATCTATGTCATGAAAAGAGCTTGCTTTGTATACTCAGTGTACATGAAACCCAGGAAAATCATGCTTTTGACTGTACTGGCCCTTTAACACGGACTCCATAATCCCCAAACCACCAACATCCCACAAACCATAATTAATGTCATTTCACTGTGAGTAAAAGTTTAAACAAACAGAAATATCAGCAGTCAGCGTCTTCTCTGTGTGCTATAATGAACTGCTTGTTCGGTAGAAATTATAACCAGCTATTTTGGACCTTGGTTGTCTATAGTATATCTGCCCTGTCCCACGTGTAGTTAGAGGCCCCATGAGGACACTACCTCAGATATAGGCCTAACAGTTGTTAGGTATTCTTTAAATCTACTTTTGCACAGTCATGAGTACCATTAGGTAATGTTGTCAATTGATTATTATGTTAAAATAATGTCATTGGTTGATAAACTCATACAAAGATGCGTCAACGCATGTAACCTATTATCAAAGTAGACCCTAGTCTCTCTTGAGATCACTGCTTACCATCACCTTGTGTAAGTTTGACACTGACACTGAGTTATTAACACTCACTGGTAAATAAAAAATAAATCATATTTTTGAACTATATCCTGTTTTTGTAATATTAACTCTCCTCTCTATCAAACAAACAATTCATTGCGCTTTAAAAGAAAGCTGGTCCGGAGAGAAATAAATCAACGTGATTATGGCAGGTATTTATGCTCCGAAGGTTCAAAAGTACAAGGAATAAGCAAAAGATTATTTGAAAGTTAAAAACAAAACAAAAATCTAAATGTAAAGTCTGTGGTAAAGATGACTCTGTCTTAAATCAGACAAATTATTGGCTCACGCCCTGACCTTAGAGATCCTTATTATTCTCTATGTCTGGTTAGGTCAGGGTGTGACTCGGGTGGGAAAGTCTATGTTTCTATTTCTTTGTTTTTGGCCATGTGTGGTTCCCAATCACATGGTTCCGATAGCTGTCTATCGTTGTCTTTGATTGGGGATCATATATAAGTTGTAATCTTCCTTTTGGTTTTTGTGGGATCTTGTTTTCTGTTTAGTGTCTGTACCTGACAGAACTGTGCCCTTTCGTTTTCGCGTTTGTTATTTTTGTTTGAGTGTTTTTGAATAAAGTATCATGAACACTTTCCACGCTGCGCTTTGGTCCACTCTTCCTTCTACCAACGAGAGCCGTTACACTCATAAAGTAAAGTTAGAAACTTAAAAGAACATCTCTATAAATCATTCACTCACATCTGAGAATGTTGCTAGCTCTAATTCTGTTTATCATGAGCCCATAAACGTGTGATATATTACATGCTGTGTTGTAGAACACGCTATGAGTACACAGCTTTTCCACTGCTATCACAGAGATAATGGCTGCTGCTTCCTTTATAGGAGTTTCCACTAATTAACTCTGGCTAGCCAAGCTACTTTGCGACTTTGTTCACTCAGCAATCTAAAGGTTTCTTTACACAGACAGAATATACTGCTATAGTCTATAAAAGAGACCTAACTTAATTCCCACACAGAATTCTTACAGGTTTCTAGAACTATGTGGTGCCTCAGTTGTAGTAACTCTGAGTTGTAAATTATTGACAAATTAACAATTGAATTTCAGGCAATACATTCATTGACATCCTGCAAATGCCTACATTTGACCAATTTCTAACACTTCAAGGGTTAATGCCTTGTAGTAAGAGACAGTGATGATGCCAGTCGGTCACTGTGTTGGAAAACCCCCCACGACGTTGCTCAGAGAGAATGGGTTGTGATCTTCAACACCATACAGTTGTAGAGCTACATTATGGCTCACTCATGTTAACAGCCACTTCAATGACAATATAAAAAATGAAGTAAGCTCAACAATGAAACCCATGAGCTTTTTCCAGCATGGCAGTTTGATCCAGACTTCATCAAACAGAATCGTTCTTTCCCCTCGCATCAGCAATTAGCTGTCGAGGATTATGACGTCTTTTAGAAAACACGATGCTTTAAGCCGTCGCTCTCTGGCAGACATCGCTTTGCTTTCACGGAAAATTATACACACGTAAAATATATCTTTAATTTAATATAGCTCGTCTAGACTATATTTATATTTTCATAAATGGTAATTGCCGTTTTATTGTCAGTCGATGGAGGTTTGTTTCTATCCTTTGTTTCTACACGTTTTTGTGATGCTGGTGCAGGGGGTCCACTCCTGAGACCTGACCACGGGGTCAGATTGACCACCTATATTACTTGAGTGTCAATCAATGTTGAAATCCAGTGGTGTAAAGTACTTAAATAAAAATAAGTAATGTTAAGTATTTTTTTGTGGTAACTGTACTTTACTTTACTATTTATATTTTTGAGAACGTTTACTTTTACTTCACTACATTCCTTAAGAAAATAGTGTACTTTTTACTCCATACATTTTACCTGACACCCGAAAGTATTCGTTAGATTTTGAATGCTTAGCAGGACAGGAAAATGGTCCAATTCACACACTTATCAAGAGAACAACGTTGGTCATCCCTACTGCCTCTGTTCTGGCGGACTCACTAAACACAAATGCTTGGTTTGTAAATTATGTCTGAGTGTTGGAGTGTCCCCCTGTCTATCGATAAATAAATAAAAACCTAAAATGGTGTCGTCTGGTTTGCTTAATATAAGGAATTAGAAAATATTTTCACTTTTACTGTTGATACTTAAGTATATTTCAAACCAATACCTTTAGACTTTTACTCAAGTAATATTTTTTTCATGGTATCCAATAGTTAGTAGTTACTATCTTGTCTCATTGCTACAACTCCCGTACGGGCTCAGGAGAGACAAAGGTCGAGAGCCATGCGTCCTCCCGAAACACAACCCAACCAAGCCGCACTGCTTCTTAACACAGCATGCATCCAACCTGGAAGCTAGCCGCACCAATGTGTCGGAGGAAACACTGTGCACCTAGCGACCTGATCAGCGTGCACTGCGCCCGGCCCACCACAGGAGTCGCTAGTGCGCGATGAGACAAGGATATCCCTACCGGCCAAACCCTCCCTAACCCAGACGACGCTAGGCCAATTGTGTGTCGTCCCATGGACCTCCCGGTTGCGGCCGGCTGCAGCAGAGCCTGGGCTCGAATCCAGAGTCTCTGGTGGCACAGCTACCACTGCGCCACCCGGGAGGCCCTTCTCAAGTAATATTTTGACTTTGACTTTTACTTGAGTAATTTTATATTAAGGTATCTTTACTTTTACTCAAGTATGAAAATTGGGTACTTTTTTCACCACTGCCTCCCCCTGCCTCCCCCTGACTCCCCTGCCTCCCCCTGCCTCCCCTGCCTCCCCCATGCCTCCCCTTGCCTCCCCCTGACTCTCCTGCCTCCCCCATGCCTCCCCCTGCCTCCCCCTGCCTCCCTCATGCCTCCCCATGCCTCCCCCTGCCTCCCCCATGCCTCCCCTGCCTCCCCCTGCTTTCCCCTGCCTCCCCATGCCTCCCCCTGCTTCCCCATGCCTCCCCCTGCCTCCCCTGCCTCCCCCTGCCTCCCCCTGCCTCCCCATGCCTCCCCTGCCTCCCCATGCCTGCCCATGCCTCCCCTGCCTCCCCCTGCCTCCCCCTGCTTCCCCCTGCCTCCCCCCTGCGTCCCCATGCCTCCCCATGCCTTCCCATGCCTCCCCCGCCTCCCCCTGCCTCCCCCTGCCTCCCCCTGCTTCCCCCTGCCTCCCCATGCCTCCCCCTGCCTCCCCCATGCCTCCCCATGCCTCCCCTGCCTCCCCCATGCCTCCCCATGCCTCCCCCTGCTTCCCCCTGCCTCCCCCTGCCTCCCCATGCTTCCCCTGCCTCCCCCTGCCTCCCCCTGATTCCCCCTGCCTCCCCCTGCCTCCCCCTGCTTCCCCATGCCTCCCCCTGCCTCCCCATGCCTCCCCCTGCATAGTTAGCTATGACTGTAAGTACTGTAAGTAGTAAGTTGTAGCCAACGTCTGTGGAGGCCTAGGTCTATGTTATGTTCGAGTGAGGACCCATCCCGCCTTCTATTTGTCTCAATTCACAGGTTTTACGCAGCTGCCAAGCGTGACGGTCCCCTTCTGACTAGGTTTATGTTACCACGGTAATGTGTACAGCAGGGGAGGCTGCTGAGGAGAGAACGGCTCACAATAATGGCTGGAATGGAGTAAATGGAATGGTATCAAAAACGTGGTTTTCATATGTTTGGTGCCATTCCATTCACTCCATTCCAGCCATTATTATGAGCCGTCCTCTGGTGTACAGAGATATTTTTACTCTAAGCACGGTATATTAATGAACTCTCTTTTTCAACACTTTCTCCTCAATGTCAGGATACTTTACACAACCCCAGTGCTCTGCATGACTTATTCCTTAGTCATTGCTAGGGCCCTGTGTTTTGGAAATTCAAATAAAATGTAACGATTGTCTTCCTCTTCTGATGAGGAATAGGATGGATCGGACCAATGCGCAGCGTGGTAAGTGTTCATGTTATATTTATTAAACCGAACACAAAAATAACAGAGGAAAAAACACGACAAAAACAAAACAGTTCTGTAAGGTGCAACAAAAACACTTAACAGAAAATAACTACCCACAACCCATAGTGGGAAAACAGGCTGCCTAAGTATGGTTCTCAATCAGAGACAACGATCGACAGCTGCCTCTGATTGGGAACCGTACCAGGCCAAACACAGAAATACAAAACCAAGAATACACAACATAGAATGCCCACCCCAACTCACGCCCTGACCAAACTAAAACAGAGACATAAAAAAGGAACTAAGGTCAGGACATGACATAAAATGTTATTTGTCACATGCGCTGAATACAACACCTTACCATGAAAGGTTTACTTACAAGCCCTTAACCAACAATCCAGTTCAAGAAATAGAATTAAGTAAATATTTACTAAATAAAATACAAATAAAAAGTAACACAGTAAAATTACATAATAATAACTAGGCTATAAACAGGAGGCCCGTCACCGAGTAAATGTGCAGGGGTACACACACACAATATTCATGTCACATGACTTGGATTTGAACCTTTATTTAAAGCTTTTTAACAAACTGTCCTCTTTTCTTTTCATGTCATGTCAGATGGTCCTGCACCACCCTCAGTGTAACGAGTACGCTGAGAGTCGGGAAGCAAGTTCAGGGAGCAAGTGTTTTAATAAATAAAATAAACAATAAACTCGAACCACAAACAACGCACCGACATGAACACAGAGTCGATAACGCCTGAGGAAAGAACCAAGGGGAGCGACAGATATAGGGAAGATAATCAAGGAGGTGATGGAGTCCAGGTGAGTGTCATGAGGCGCAGGTGCGCCAGACGATGGTGACAGGTGTGCGGGATAATCAGCAGCCTGATGACCTAGAGGCTGGAGATGGAGTATAAGTGGCAGTACCCCCTCCCTGACGCGGCTAAAGCCGCAGGACGCCGTCAAAGGGGACGAACCCGGGGATCAGGAGCGGACCGGTCACCCTTGCTGATGTGCGAGAACCTGACACGCCAGCTGAGGCACAGGAACCTATTGAGTCAGCTGAGAGCGCGGGAACCTGACAGATCGGTTGAGGCATGAGAACCTGATGAGCCGGTGGAAGCAGGGTAGCCTGGTGATCCGGCAGAGGCATGAGAGCCCAAAGAGCCGGCGGAGGCAGGGAAGCCTGGCGATCTGGTTGAGGCATGAGAACCTGATGAGCCGGTGGAAGTAGGGTAGCCTGGTGATCCGGCAGAGGCATGAGAGCCTGTAGCAAACATGGCAGTGTAATTCTCCTTTCTGGAAGAAAAGGCATAAAATAAAGGTGAAATCCTAGGTCATGTGACATGATAGCACAAAACACAGGCCCCTAGTCATTCCAACATGACAGGAAGGGACACCTTAGTTGTGATATAATGGTAATACTCCTCACGCTTTGCTACAAGACTTTACTAACTTAATCAGGTCAATTTCTAAACGTCAAACAATAACACCCCACTAGAAGAGGAGGGGGGGGAAGAGGAGGGAGGGGAGAGAAAGAGAGAAAGAGGAGGGAGGGGAGAGAAAGAGAGAAAGAGGAGGGAGGGGAGAGAAAGAGAGAAAGAGGAGGGAGGGGAGAGAAAGAGAGAAAGAGAAGGGAGGGGGAGAGAAAGAGAGAAAGAGGAGGGAGGGGAGAGAAAGAAAGAAAGAAAGAAAGAGGAGGGAGGGGAGAGAAAGAGAGAAAGAGGAGGGAGGGGAGAGAAAGAAAGAAAGAGAAGGGAGGGGAGAGAAAGAAAGAAAGAAAGAGAAGGGAGGGGGAGAGAAAGAGAGAAAGAGGAGGGAGGGGAGAGAAAGAGAGAAAGAGGAGGGAGGGGGAGAGAAAGAAAGAAAGAAAGAGAAGGGAGGGGGAGAGAAAGAGAGAAAGAAAGAGAAGGGAGGGGGAGAGAAAGAGAGAAAGAGGAGGGAGGGGAGAGAAAGAAAGAAAGAAAGAGAAGGGAGGGGGAGAGAAAGAGAGAAAGAGGAGGGAGGGGAGAGAAAGAGAGAAAGAGGAGGGAGGGGAGAGAAAGAAAGAAAGAAAGAGAAGGGAGGGGGAGAGAAAGAGAGAAAGAGGAGGGAGGGGAGAGAAAGAGAGAAAGAGGAGGGAGGGGAGAGAAAGAAAGAAAGAAAGAGAAGGGAGGGGGAGAGAAAGAGAGAAAGAGGAGGGAGGGGAGAGAAAGAAAGAAAGAAAGAGAAGGGAGGGGGAGAGAAAGAGAGAAAGAGGAGGGAGGGGAGAGAAAGAGAGAAAGAGGAGGGAGGGGAGAGAAAGAGAGAAAGAAAGAGAAGGGAGGGGGAGAGAAAGAGAGAAAGAGGAGGGAGGGGAGAGAAAGAAAGAAAGAAAGAGAAGGGAGGGGGAGAGAAAGAGAGAAAGAGGAGGGAGGGGAGAGAAAGAGAGAAAGAGGAGGGAGGGGAGAGAAAGAAAGAAAGAAAGAGAAGGGAGGGGGAGAGAAAGAGAGAAAGAGGAGGGAGGGGAGAGAAAGAAAGAAAGAAAGAGAAGGGAGGGGGAGAGAAAGAGAGAAAGAGGAGGGAGGGGAGAGAAAGAGAGAAAGAGAAGGGAGGGGGAGAGAAAGAGAGAAAGAGGAGGGAGGGGAGAGAAAGAGAGAAAGAGGAGGGAGGGGAAGAAAGAGAGAAAGAGAGAAAGAGGAGGGAGGGGAGAGAAAGAAAGAAAGAAAGAGAAGGGAGGGGGAGAGAAAGAGAGAAAGAGGAGGGAGGGGAGAGAAAGAGAGAAAGAGGAGGGAGGGGAGAGAAAGAGAGAAAGAGAAGGGAGGGGAGAGAAAGAGAGAAAGAGAAGGGAGGGGGAGAGAAAGAGAGAAAGAGGAGGGAGGGGAGAGAAAGAGAGAAAGAGGAGGGAGGGGAAGAAAGAGAGAAAGAGAGAAAGAGGAGGGAGGGGAGAGAAAGAAAGAAAGAAAGAGAAGGGAGGGGGAGAGAAAGAGAGAAAGAGAAGGGAGGGGGAGAGAAAGAGAGAAAGAGAAGGGAGGGGGAGAGAAAGAGAGGAAGAGAAGGGAGGGGGAGAGAGAGAGAGAGAAAGAGGAGGGAGGGGAGAGAAAGAGAGAAAGAGAGAAAGAGGAGGGAGGGGGAGAGAAAGAGAGAAAGAGGAGGGAGGGGGAGAGAGAGAGAAAGAGGGAAAGAGAAGGGAGGGGAGAGAAAGAGAGAAAGAGAGGAAGGGAGGGGGAGAGAAAGAGAGAAAGAGGAGGGAGGGGAGAGAAAGAAAGAAAGAGAAGGGAGAGGGAGAGAAAGAGAGAAAGAGGAGGGAGTGGAGAGAAAGAGAGAAAGAGAGAAAGAGGAGGGAGGGGAGAGAAAGAGAAAAAGAGGGGGAGGGGAGAGAAAGAGAGAAAGAGAAGGGAGGGGAGAGAAAGAGAGAAAGAGGAGGGAGGGGAGAGAAAGGGGAGGGAGGGAGGGGAGAGAAAGAAAGAAAGAGAGAAAGAGGAGGGAGGAGGAGAGAGAGAGAGAAAGAGAGAAAGAGAAGGGGGAGGGGGAGAGAAAGAGAGAAAGAGAAGGGGGAGAGAAAGAGAAGGGAGGGGGAGAGACAGAGAGAAAGAGAGAAAGAGAAGGGAGGGGAGAGAAAGAGAGAAAGAAAGGGAGAATAAATGAGAAAAAGACCAAACTGAAACTGAAAGCAAACACAAGCTACATTTTGGCCAGATGTGGGGTTGGTGATGCTCTCTCTATTCTTTATTTTTTTAAATTTTTTACCTTAACCTAACAACAGGGTTGGTGTGTTATGTGCTCTGTCTCTCTCTATCTCCCCCCTCTCTCTTTCTCTCTCTCTCTCTCTCTCTCTCTCTCTCTCTCGCCCTCTCTCTCTCTCTCTCTCTCTCTCTCTCTCTCTCTCTCTCTCTCTCTCTCTCTTATCTCCCCCTCTCTCTCTCTGTCCCCCATCTCTCTCTCCCCCCTCTCTCTTTCTTTACCTCTCTCTCTCTCTCTCTCTCTCTCTTTTTACCCCTCCCCCTCTCTCTCTCTCTCTCTCTCTGTCTCTCTCTCTTTACCCCCTCTCCTCTATCTCTCTCTCTCTCTCCCCCCTCTCTCTCTTTACCGCCTCCCCTCTCTCTCTCTCTCTTTTTACCCCTCCCCCTCTCTCTCTCTCTCTCTCTCTCTCTCTCTCTCTATTCCCCCCTCTCTCTATCTCTCTCTCTCTCCCCCTCTCTCTCTTTACCCCCTCCCCCCTCTCTCTCTCTCTCTCTCTCTCTCTCTCTCTCTCTCTCTCTCTCTCCCCTCTCTCTCTCTCTTTATCCCCCCTCTCTCTCTCTCTCTCTCTTTTTACACCCCCTCTCTCTATCTCTCTCTCTGTCTATCCCCCCTCTCTCTCTCTCTCTCCCCCTCTCTCTCTTTACCCCCTCTCTCTTTTTACCCCCTCCCCGCTCTCTCTGTCTCTCTCTCTCCCCCTCTCTCTCTCTTTATCCCCCCCTCTCTCTCTATCTCTCTCTCTTATCTCCCCCTCTCTCTCTCTGTCCCCCATCTCTCTCTCCCCCCTCTCTCTCTCTTTTGACCCCCCCTCTCTCTATCTCTCTCTCTGTCTATCCCCCCCTCTCTCTCTCTTTATCCCCCCCTCTCTCTCTCTCTCTCTTTATCCCCCCCCCCCTCTCTCTCTCTCCATGTTGCCTGGTAACTTCCGTTTCTCCTCTCTAACACTGTATTTACCAACCCTGGACCTCACATTTACAGTGTAATTACCCTCAAGAACGTCATCAGCCCAGCGCAGCTCGCCATTCCACAGCTGTTAGGGGGTGTTGTCCAAAGTGTGTGTGTGTGTGTGTCTGTGTGTGTGTGTATTTGTATGTGTGAAGACACAGAGGTGGCTGTGCTCTTTGTTTTCTGCCAGGTAACCAGGAGGCTTACAATTTGTGTGGCGAGAAGGCAAGGAGCGGGAAAGGGAGAAGAGAGCAGGGAGCAGAGAGCAGGGAGCAGAGAGAGGGAGTAGAGAGAGGGAGCAGGGAGCAGAGAGAGGGAGCAGAGAGCAGATAGCAGAGAGCAGAGAGCAGGGAGCAGGGAGCAGAGGGAGCAGGGAGAGGGTGAGGGAGCAGGGAGAGGGAGCAGGGAGAGGGAGCAGAGAGCAGAGAGCATAGATCAGGGATCAGGGAGAGGGAGCAGGGAGAGGGAGCAGGGAGATGGAGCAGAGAGCAGAGAGCAGGGATCAGGGAGAAGGAGCAGGGAGCAGGGAGATGGAGCAGGGAGCAGGGAGCAGGGAGCAGGGAGATGGAGCAGGGAGCAGGGAGATGGAGCAGGGAGATGGAGCAGGGAGCAGGGAGCAGGGAGCAGGGAGCAGGGAGCAGGGAGCAGGGAGCAGGGAGCAGGGAGATGGAGCAGGGAGCAGGGAGCAGGGAGCAGGGAGCAGGGAGAAGGATCAGGGAGATGGAGCAGGGAGCAGGGAGATGGAGCAGGGAGCAGGGAGCAGGGAGCAGGGAGCAGGGAGCAGGGAGAAGGGAGCAGGGAGCAGGGAGCAGGGAGCAGGGAGATGGAGCAGGGAGCAGGGAGCAGGGAGCAGGGAGATAGAGCAGGGAGCAGGGAGCAGGGAGCAGGGAGATGGAGCAGGGAGCAGGGAGATGGAGCAGGGAGCAGGGAGCAGGGAGCAGGGAGCAGGGAGATGGAGCAGGGAGCAGGGAGCAGGGAGCAGGGAGAATGATCAGGGAGAGGGAGCAGGGAGATGGAGCAGGGAGCAGGGAGATGGAGCAGGGAGCAGGGAGCAGGGAGCGGGGAGCAGGGAGCAGGGAGCAGGTGTGGTGTAGGGTCCCTGAGGTAACAGGTTGAAGGGGCATAATGGAATAATGGCCGGGGGCAATACTGTAGACTGGGAATAACAGCAGGAGACAGACCTGGATGCACCGTTTCATGGGAGTTGTGATGACAACAGGCTGTCCAACTGGCACTTATGGAACATTTTTACACATTACATTTTCCCTGTTGATACAGGTTTTTCCAGTTTTGCAGAAATGCAGTTTAACTGCACTCTCTCTCTCTGTCTCTCTTTCTCTCTCTCTCTCTCTCTCTCTCCCTCTCTCTCTCTCTCTCTCTCTCTCTCTTTCTCTCTCTCTCTCTCTCGCTCTCCCTCCTTCCCTTCTCCGGTGGATGTACATGGTCTCTAGTGTCTAGTTCTCAGGAGAACCACAAGGCTGCACTAAACTCCACATCTTAGCATCGTGAGACAGAAGGGCATATCACCCTGAGAAAGGGAAAGACTTGACTGTACTGTGAAGCTGAGAGAGAGAGAGAGAGAGAGAGAGAAAGAGGGAGAGAGATTTAGATACGGTTGAAGTCAGAAGTTTACATGCACTTATTTTGGAGTCATTAAAACTTGTTTTTCAAACACTCCACAAATTTCTTGTTAACAAACTAGAGTTTTGGCATCTACTTTGTGCATGACAGAAGTAATTTTTCCAACAATTGTTTACAGACAGATTATTTCACTTATAATTCACTGTATCACGATTCCAGTTGGTCAGGAGTTTACATACACTAAGTTGACTGTGCCTTTAAACAACTTTGAAAATTCCAGAAAATGATGTCATGGCTTTAGAAGCTTCTCATAGGCTAATTTACATAATTTGAGTCAATTGGAGGTGTACCTGTACCCGTGCAATTATTTCAAGGCCTACCTTCAAACTCAGTGCCTCCTTGCTTGACATCATGGGAAAATCAAAAGAAATCAGCCAAGACCTCAGAAAAAATGTTGTAGACCTCCACAAATCTGGTTCATCCTTGGGAACAATTTCTAAATACCTGAAGGTACCACATTCATCTGTACAAACAATAGTACACAAGTATAAACACCATGGGACCACGCAGCCGTCATACCGCTCAGGAAGGAGACGCGTTCTGTCTCCTAGAGATGAATGTACTTTGGTGTGAAAAGAGCAAATTAATCCCAGAACAACAGCAAAGGACCTCGTGAAGATGCTGGAGGAAACCGGTACAAAAGTATCTATATCCACAGTAAAACAAGTCCTATATCGACATAAACTGAAAGGCCGCTCAGCAAGAATGAAGCCACTGCTCCAAAACCGCCATAACAAAGCCAGACTACGGTTTGCAGCTGGACATGGGTACAAAGATTGTACTTTTTGGAGAAATGTCCTCTGGTCTGATGAAACAAAAATAGAACTGTTTGGCCATAATGACCATCGTTATGTTTGGAGGAAAAAGGGGGAGGCTTGCAAGCTGAAGAACACCTGGTGCATTTTACAAAATAGATGGCATCATGAGGAAGGAAAATGTGGATATATTGAAGCAACATCTCAAGACATCAGTCAGGAAGATAAAGCTTGGTTGTAAATGGGCCTTCCAAATGGACAATGACCCCAAACATACTTCCAAAGTTGTGGCAAAATGGCTTAAGGACAACAAAGTCAAGGTATTGGAGTGGCTATCACAAAGCCCCGACCTCAATCCTATAGAAAATGTGTGGGCATAACAGAAAAAGCTTGTGCGAGCAAGGAGGCCTACAAACCTGACTCAGTTACACCAGCTCTGTCAGGAGGAATGGCCCAAAATTCACCCAACTTATTGTGGGAAGCTTGTGGAAGGCTACCCGAAACGTTTGATCCAAGTTAAACAATTTAAAGGCAACGAATCGAGTGTATGTGAACTTCTGACCCACTGGGAATGTGATGAAAGAAATAAAAGCTGAAATAAATCATTCTCTCTACTATTATTCTGACATTTCACATTCTTAAAATAAAGTGGTGATCCTAACTGACCTAAGACAGGACATTTTTACTAGGATTAAATGTCAGGAATTGTGAGAAACTGAGTTTAAATGTATGTGGCTAAGGTGTATGTAAACTTCCGACTTCAACTGTACAGGACAGGAGGTGTAGTTTTGGGTTAACTGATTCAGCGGGTTTAGTTCACAGAGAGTAGAGAAACCTTTCAAATATTGTAAATGGAATGTTTATAATCTTGAACAAGCTTTTGGATCAAACAAAAGTGACATAGCTATATTATTAGCCACAGACAGCCCCATGCCCCAATGCCAGCTACAGTATGTCACAGGTCTGGATGAACCTGCATGACCCCTCTCACATTCCTTATAATATACTGAACGAAAATATAAATCGGCATGCAACAATTTAATTGATTTTACTGAGTTACAGTTCATATGAGGAAATCAGTCAGTTGAAAAAAAATCAATAGGCCCCTAATCTATGGATTTCACATGACTGGGAATACAGATATGGATCTGTTGGTCATCACAATGGTCCTCATGATCTGGTCACTGTATTTCTGTGCATTCAAATTGCCATCGATAAAATGCAATTGTGTTCGATGTCCGTAGCTTATGCCTGCCCATACCATTAACCCCACCGCCATCATGGGGCACTCTGTTCACAACGTTGACATCCGCAAACCGCTTGCCTACATGACGCCATACACGTGTCTGCGGTTGTGAGGCCGGTTGGAAATACTGCTAAATTCTCTAAAACGACGTTGGTAGGTAACTTATGGTAGATAAATTAACATTCAATGATCTGGCAACAGCTCTGGTGAACATTCCTGTAGTCAGCATGCCAATTGCACGCTCCCTCAACTAGAGACATCTGTGGTGTTGTGTTGTGTGACAAAACTACACATTTTATTGGCCTTTAATTGTCCCCAGCACAAGGTACACCTGGGTAATGATCATGGTGTTGAATCAGCTTCTTGATATGTCCCACCAGTCAGGTGGATGGATTATCTTGGCAAAGGAGAAATGCTCACTAACATGGATATAAACAAATTTGTGCACAGAATTTGAGAGAAATGTTTTGTGCATACGGAAAATGTCTGGGATCTTTTATTTCAGCTCATGAAACATGTGACCAATGCTTTACATTTTGTGTTTATATTTCTGTTCAGTGTAGATAAACTCCATATGCCATGATTCAGCTCTCTGCTCCTATTTTTACAAGCTAAACTAAACCACTAATACTTGATATTCTCTGATCCAGAGAAAGAAGGGAATAATAAGGGGCATCCCGCTGAGCTGTGTGTGTATGTGTGTGTGTGTGTGTGTGTGTGTGTGTGTATGTGTGTGTGTATGTGTGTGTGTGTGTGTGTGTGTGTATGTGTGTGTGTGTGTGTGTGTATGTGTGTGTGTATGTGTGTGTGTGTGTGTGTGTATGTGTGTGTGTATGTGTGTGTGTGTGTGTGTGTATGTGTGTGTATGTGTGTGTGTGTGTGTTTGTATGTGTGTATGTGTGTGTGTGTGTGTGTGTGTGTTTTGTGTGTGTGTGTATGTGTGTGTGTATTGGGTTACTCTGGTCTGGACTGTAAATGACTGTGACCTCAGTATGGGACCCATGCTGTTTGACAGCGTTAGATGTAAACAAGCGGATAGAGACGTTATGCTTCCTCCCCACACACACGCACACATTCACCCATGCACGAACACACACACACACACACACACACACACACACTCGCCACACTGACCTTCACAGATCTGTTATATTGCGTTATTGGGTTTGTGTTCTGTGCTGCGTTCAACTCAATTCCAGACTTTGGTTAAAATAGTATTTGTTTTGTTATTTACTATTCAAATACCATGGGATAGTCCCAAAAGTGCAAACCCCGCCCTTTCCTTTTCAGGCAGGCTCAAATAAATGCTCAAAATGTTTGAAAGAAAGCAAATACTAGTTCAGATTCCATTCTGCACTGGAGGTACTGTAGAAGAACCCTTCCTTCTCACTCATACAGCTGGTGACAGGCTGAATCTGGTGGGCAGCACCCAGTTGGTTTGATTCATATGCCGCTGATCACTGGAAGATAACAGGTGGTCTTCATGCCGCCACTGCCCCATCCGACCCACAATCTACTAATTACATTTTAAATTTGAATCATTTAGCAGATGCTTTTATCCAGACCATTCAACTAAAGTAGCTAGGTAGAACCACTGCATGATCTCTCTGAGGCGGCCCAAACCAACTACCATCTAGTTGGATGCAGATTGTATTTTTCCAATCTCATGCCATTGATTTACTATTTTTTTTGTTCTGTCAGGGTACGTTTCCTTGTTCTGTCAGGGTACGTTTCGTTGTTCTGTCAGGGTACGTTTCCTTGTTCTGTCAGGGTACGTTTCGTTGTTCTGTCAGGGTACGTTTCGTTGTTCTGTCGGGGTACGTTTCGTTGTTCTGTCAGGGTACGTTTCCTTGTTCTGTCAGGGTACGTTTCGTTGTTCTGTCAGGGTACGTTTCGTTGTTCTGTCAGGGTACGTTTCGTTGTTCTGTCAGGGTACGTTTCGTTGTTCTGTCAGGGTACGTTTCGTTGTTCTGTCAGGGTACGTTTCGTTGTTCTGTCAGGGTACGTTTCGTTGTTCTGTCAGGGTACGTTTCGTTGTTCTGTCAGGGTATGTCTCGTTGTTCTGTCAGGGTACGTTTCGTTGTTCTGTCAGGGTACGTTTCGTTGTTCTGTCAGGGTACGTTTCGTTGTTCTGTCAGGGTACGTTTCGTTGTTCTGTCAGGGTACGTTTCGTTGTTCTGTCAGGGTACGTTTCGTTGTTCTGTCAGGGTATGTCTCGTTGTTCTGTCAGGGTACGTTTCGTTGTTCTGTCAGGGTACGTTCCGTTGTTCTGTCAGGGTACGTTTCGTTGTTCTGTCAGGGTATGTTTCGTTGTTCTGTCGGGGTACGTTTCGTTGTTCTGTCGGGGTACGTTTCGTTGTTCTGTCGGGGTACGTTTCGTTGTTCTGTCAGGGTACGTTTCGTTGTTCTGTCAGGGTATGTTTCGTTGTTCTGTCGGGGTACGTTTCGTTGTTCTGTCGGGGTACGTTTCGTTGTTCTGTCAGGGTACGTTTCGTTGTTCTGTCAGGGTACGTTTCGTTGTTCTGTCAGGGTACGTTTCGTTGTTCTGTCAGGGTATGTCTCGTTGTTCTGTCAGGGTACGTTTCGATGTTGTGTCAGGGTATGTTTTGTTGTTCTGTCAGGGTACGTTTAGTTGTTCTGTCGGGGTACGTTCGTTGTTCTATCAGGGTACGTTTCGTTGTTCTGTCAGGGTATGTTTAATTGTTCTGTCAGGGTACGTTTCGTTGTTTTGTCAGGGTATGTTTCGTTGTTCTGTCAGGGTACGTTTCGTTGTTCTGTCGGGGTACGTTTCGTTGTTCTGTCGGGGTATGTTTTGTTGTTCTGTCAGGGTACGTTTAGTTGTTCTGTCAGGGTACGTTTTGTTGTTCTGTCGGGGTACGTTTCGTTGTTCTGTCGGGGTATGTTTCGTTGCCTGACTACTCATCCACATCGCTCCTGCTAAACCTCTTGTCCACTATCGTTTGTTCTCCACAATGAGTCTAGATTTGCTTCCTCCCTGACTCTTGTAGAATGTGAATATATTCTGACCATTCTGATTGGTTTCAGAAACCGATGGGTTGGGCCAGAGCCGGCATACATGATAACAGTGTCAACTCTGATTGGTTAGATTTGTTAGAGATGATCCAATTGCTGATTAATTTGTTTTGTACAATTCCCCTCATTTTGACGTCAGCACAAACGACTTCTAGGATGGCAGATTCCGACTCAACGTTGATCTGTAAAGCAGCAGGATTAAATTTAAGAAGAGTCGTCAGGCAATACTTTTTGCTGTGTTAGCTCAGCAATAGCATGTTTTCACAAGAGAAATGCACTTTAGTCATTACGATCAAACTAAACTAGTAGGGCAGAGTGAAGGAAAAGGCAGAGGCAGAGGCACTAGTCACGTAAAGCTTAATTGGACCAGCCAGTGATGATTTGTTTATTTTCTCACTGAGAATGAGAACGAGTGATTGGGGAATATTTTCTCTGGAATGACTACAGTATGCTAAACTGATTTAAATGAAAAGGGTTTAAAATAGACAACTGGCAGCATGTATACTAAATACCCATCAAGCCTTTTGGAATCAGAAACGCCGCAGGTCCTAAGCATTAAGAGGAGGATTCCTCATGTATTCTAATGTCGCTTGTGACATCACAGTAAAGGACCTCGGTGCTGTTGTCAGTTTAATCCCACCTCAGGGCTAGATACAGCTAGGGTTATCTCTCCATCCTATGAATAGAGGGATCCCATAAAGAAAGGAAAGATAGAAAGGAAAGGGTAACCCAAGCTTCTGACTTATGTCGCTCGATTGCGTGCCGATTGTGAGAGGCCTCGATTGCATTCTGTGTTTCCCTTGGCTCGGAGGATAGAGTCGATTGGCCTCCTCGGTGTCTTATATCAGCGCCTCCTGAATGTGTGTGTGTCTGTGTGTGTGTCTGATATCAGCTCCTCATACAGGGATCTACTTACCTCTATTTCCTGGGTATCCTGGATGGCTTAGTTATAACAGACAAAGAGCTGAAAACACTACAGGATCCCAGACAGACTGGATGATCAGGACACACTTCTTCTTCCCAGATGACCATATTCCCTCTATAATGCAATTTATTCCCTATATAATGCACCCTATTCCCTATATAATGCACCCTATTCCCTATATAATGTACCCTATTCCCTATATAATGCACCCTATTCCCTATATAATGTACCCTATTCCCTATATAATGTACCCTATTCCCTATATAATGCACCCTATTTCCTATATAATGCACTCTATTCCCTATATAATGCACCCTATTCCCTATATAATGCACCATATTCCCTATATAATGCACCATATTCCCTATATAATTCCCTGTATCATGGACCCTATTCCCAAGATAATGCACCCTATTCCCTATATAATATACCCTATTCCCTATATAATGCACCTTATTCCCTATGTAATGGGTGCATTATATACAGTTGAAGTGGGAAGTTTACATACACCTTACATACACCATACGCCAAATACATTTAAACTCAGTTTTTCACAATTCCTGACATTTAATCCTAGTAAAAATTTTAGGATCACCACTTTATTTTAAGAATGTGAAATGTCAGAATAATAGTAGAGAGAGTGATTTATTTCAGCTTTTATTTCTTTCATCACATTCCCAGTGGGTCAGAAGTTCACATACACTCAATTAGTATTTGATAGCATTGCCTAAATTGTTTAACTTGGGTCAAACGTTTCAGGAAGCCTTCCACAAGCTTCCCACAATAAGTTGGGTGAATTTTGGCCCATTCCTCCTGACAGAGCTGGTGTTGCTGAGTCAGGTTTGTAGGCCTCCTTGCTCGCACACACTTTTTCAGTTCTGCCCACACATTTTCTATAGGATTGAGGTCAGGGCTTTGTGATAGCCACTCCAATACCTTGACTTTGTTGTCCTTAAGCCATTTTGACACAACTTTGGAAGTATGCTTGCGGTCATTGTCCATTTGGAAGACCCATTTGCGACCAAGCTTTAACTTGTTGTCTTGAGATGTTGCGTCAATATATCCCCATAATTTTCCTACTTCATGATGCCATCTATTTTGCGAAGTACACCAGTCCCTCCTGCTTCAAAGCACCCCCACAACATGATGCTGCCACCCCCATGCTTCACAGTTGGGATGGTGTTCTTCAGCTTGCAAGCCTCCCCTTTTTCCTCCAAACATAACAATGGTCATTATGGGAAAACAGTTTTATTTTTGTTTCATCAGACCAGAGGACATTTCTCCAAAAAGTACGATCTTTGTACCCATGTGCAGTTGCAAACCGGAGCCTGGCTTTTTTATGGCGGTTTTGGAGCAATGGCTTCATGTCGATACAGGACTCGTTTTAGTGTGGATATAGATACTTTTGTACCTGTTTCCTCCAGCATCTTCACAAGGTCCTTTGCTGTTGTTCTGGGATTGATTTGGACATTTCGCACCAAAGTACGTTCACCTCTAGGATACAGAACGCGTCTCCTTCCGGAGCGGTATGGTAACTTCAGGCATTTGGAAAATGATCCCAAGGATGAACCAGACTTGTGAAAGTCCACCATTTATTTCCTGAGGTCTTGGCTGTTTTCTTTTGATTTTTCCATGATGTCAAGCAAAGAGGCACTGATTTTGAAGGTAGGCCTTGAAATACATCCACAGGTACACCTCCAATTGACACATGATGTTAATTAGCCTACGAGAAGCTTCTACATCATTTTCTGGAATTTTCCAAGCTGTTTAAAGGCACAGCCAACTTAGTGTATGTAAACTTCTGACCCACTGGAATTGTGATATAGTGAATTATAAGTGAACAGTCCTTGGCAGCCAGTTGCCACGCTCTGGAACCATTGTGAAAGCCATCCCAGTAAGGTGACTGGAGAAGGATGTGTAGAGAAAGGGATAGGGTGACACAACACAGGTGCTGGAAGCTGACATTTCCCAAGGTAGTCATCTATTGCTAGGATTTCCAACTGTTTATGTGACCATAGTGTGCACAGGACGCCACTGAAAGAGAATCTACCCCCCTGTGTGTGTGTGTGTGTGTGTGTGTGTGTCTGTATGTGTGAGTGTGTGTGTGTGTGTGTGTGTGTGTGTGTGGGGCAGGGGGGGGGCTCCCTTTGTGAAAAACCATCTGTCCCAGCTTAATCTTCAGCAGTTGTGTGTGTGGTAAGTGTGTGTGTGTGTGTAGTGGGGGAACTTGGTGAAGCACCAGGAAGTGATTTCACGCAAAATTTGGTCCCAACATTTTTGTGAACCCAAATATAGATGTCTCAAGTAACTTGAAAAGCCACTAACTACTACACTGTCAATGTAACGTCATCACTGGTATAGTGATTGTAACTTCATCACTGGTATAGTGATTGTAACTTCATCACTGGTATAGTGATTGTTTCTCCCAAACCTTTGTCTATACTGGAATGTTTCTCATGACCCCTAAAGACCACATCTTACGGTCTTATATTCCATGCCGTGATTGTCCCTTTGGGGCTGCCGTAGAAGATTGCAGGGGGTGAGATGGGAAGACAGAGACAGCTTAAATAATGACAGATTACAACACACAGGAACCACGCAGGATGACTTCTATGGTCATTATTTTACTTATTATAGCTCACTGCAATGGTATTTTTACAACTTTGTGGATTGAGTATCCACTAAGATTGAAGATGGTGCATTTTGGGATGGAGATTCTATGATGTGTGTTAGCTGCTTGGTCGCCCTCCTCAAACCCCTCTCTCTAATTACCATCAGTTCAAACCAGGACACGAATACACACACGTCACTCAAGTAAGGAACATTGTTCTTTTCTCAGTGCAGTGGATCAATCAGGAGTGTAATTTTCAGCTCTTATTGCAGAGCTGAGCTGACTTATATTGACATTTAAATTTGAGTCATTTAGCAGATCCTCTTATCCAGAGTGGTTTACAGTTAAATCATTCATCTTAAGATAGCTAGGTAAATATTTATAGTTAGACAAATATTATAGTCCTTTCAATATGAGCACAGTGGTGAATAACTGTTCAGTGCCTTGATACAGGCTGGTTGTTCTGAGCTTTATGCCAAAGCATACAAAGCATACAAAACGCACACACATTTCCAAACTGTCATCTGATCCAGGAAATTATTTTCTCAAAGACAGTCAAGTGACAGCTGTTGTGATACAACAGTAACAACAGCCAATGTGCTAGAAAAACTGTGATTGTGAGGAATGTCCAATATTTTCTTGTCTCATTCGTTACGCCGGTGAAGAAGCCATGGGTCCCCGTTCAAAAAATGCAGAACTAAGAACAGATATGGTTCACTCCTGACCTGACTGCCCTTGACCAGCACAAAAACATCCTGTGGCAGCTGTTCAGGGAAGTCAGGAACCAATACACACAGTCAGTCAGGAAAGCAAAGGCTCGCTTTTTCAAGCAGAAATTCACATCCTGTAGCTATAACTCCAAAAAGTTTTGGGACACTGTAAAGTCCATGGAGAACAAGAGCACCTCGTCCCAGCTGCCCACTGCACTGAGGCTAGGTAACACGATAAATCACCGATAAATCCATGATAATCGAAAATTTCAATAAGCATTCCTCAACGGCTGGCCATGCCTTCCTCCTGGCTACTCCAACCCCGGCCAACATATTACCATATCACCTTATACCACCCACCACTGCGACCTGTATGCTCTAGTCGGCTGGCGCTCGCTACATATTCGTCGCCAGACCTACTGGCTCCAGGTCATCTATAAGTCTATGCTAGGTAAAGCTCCACCTTATCTCAGTTCACTGGTCACGATAACAACACCCACCAGTAGCACACGTCCAGTTCTCTGCTGCCAGTGACTGGAACGAATTTCTACAGCCTCTGCTATATTAATATGCTGCACTTGTGTCATGCCCTGACCTTAGAGAGACGTTTTATTTTTCTATTCGGTGAGGTCAGGGTGTGATGTGGGGTGGGCATTCTATGTTTTGTATTTCTTTGTGTTTGGCCGAGTGTGGTTCCCAATCAGAGGCAGCTGTCTATCGTTGTCTCTGATTGGGAATCATACTTAGGTAGCCTTTTTTTCCCACCTATGTGTTGGGATCTTGTTTTTGTACAGCTCTTGTAGCCTATGGAACGGTACGTTCGTTTTGGTTTCACTTTGTTATTTTGATGCTGGTTCTCATTTACGCTGCGCCTTGGTCTCCTTCAAACAACGCACGTTACAACTTGATTGACTGGTTCCCCGATTAACATCAGAACGCCAAATGTCCAGAACGCTAAAAAGAACTTTGTAAACTGTGCGTTTAAAATTCTTATGGTTTGTTTTTTAGGTTAAAAATTTTAATAATTAGAATGAAAAATAATACTGTACACCCTTTAACTGCTCATGCAATGGGATTCATTTTCTGTAACGTCAGTTGAGTTGAATCAACAAATCGTAGCACATATTGATGGGTACACTTCCTGCTTTAACTTCCTGCTTTGCTCCTCTCCCAATTGCCCCCAGTCCACCCATTATGCCACCATTGACTTGAATGGCGACGTCCGTTCTATTCATTTTATTTCTATGGCAGCACATGCGGTCAGGAGGGGAGGAGAGAAAACTTGTCTTAAAATATATATACGGTATACATTGCTATTCGAACAGTTAAGGTGACAGAGGTCATTTGAGTAGGATCATTGATTAATTATCTTTCTTATCTACGAAATGTATTCTAAATGTACATCAATCAGATTTTAGACCAGGTCATAGCACTACCTCTGCCACATCCCTAGTTATAAATGATGTGGTTAACTATATGAATAAAAGACAAAATAGATCTGCCATCTTCATTGACCCATCAAAGGCCTTCAATACTGTTGATCATATGTCATCCCAAAGGAAACTTAGGGATGACATGCCAGCAACAAACGCTGACACTACACATCCAAGTATATCGGACCAAATTATGAGAGACAAGAATTGTACTTTTGAATATGTAAAGTCAGTGTGGAAGAGGTGAAAAAATGTTTGATGTCTATCAGCAATGACAAGCCACCGGGGTCTGACAATCTACATGGAAAATTACTGAGGATTATAGCAGACGATATTGCCACTCCTATTTGCCTACTAGAGAGCGTGTGCCCTCAGGCCTGGAGGGAAGCAGAAGTCATTCCATTACCCAAGAATAGCAAAGCCCCCTTTACTGTCTCAAATAGCCAACCAATCAGCCTGTTACCAAACCTTAGTAAACTTCGGGAAAAAATTGTGTTTGACCAGATGCAATGCTATTTCCCAGTAAACAAAGTGACAACAGAATTTCAGAATGCTTATTAGGAAAGACACTCATCAAGCACAGCACTTTCACAAATGTCTGATGGTTGGCTGAGAGAAATTGGTGGTAAAATTATTGTAGGGGCTGTCCTGTTAGACTTCAATGCAGCTTTTGACATTATTGATAATAGTCTGCTGCTGGAAAAACATATGTGTTATGGCTTTACACACCCTGCGATAATGTGGATAAAGAGCGACTTGTCTAACAGAACACAGAGGCTGTTCTTTAATGGAAGCCTCTCAAATGTAATCCAGTTAAAAATAATCCAGCCAGGAATTCCCCAGGGTAGATGTTTAGGCCCCTTGCTTTTTTCAAATTTTACTAATGATATGCCACTGACATTGAGTAAAACCAGAGTGTTTATATATGCGGATGACTCATCACTATACATGTCAGCTACGACAATGACTGAAATGACTGCAACACTCAACAAAGAGCTGCATTTAGTTTCAGAGTGGGTGGCAAGGAATAAGTTAGCCCTAAATATTTCTAAAACTAAAAGCATTGTATTCAGAACAAAACACTCAATAAACCCTAAACCTCAACTAAATCTTGTAATAAATAATGTGGAAATTGAGCAAGTTGAGATGAATAAACTGCTTGGAGTAACACTAGATTGTAAACTGTCATGGTCAAAACATATTGATGCAGTAGTAGCTAAGACGGGGAGAAGTCTGTCTATAATAAAGTGATGCTCAGCCTTCTTAACAGCACTATCAACAAGGCAGGTCCTACAGGCCCTAGTTTTGTCGCACCTTGACTACTGTTCAGTCGTGTGGTCAGGTGCCACAAAGAAAATTGCATTTGGCTCAGAACAGGGCAGCACGGCTGGCCCTTGGATGTACACAGAGAGCTAATATTAATAATATGCATAACTTCATCACTACTTTTATTTCTGAGCGGTATTGACATGTGGAATGCTCCGAGCTGTCTGTTTAAACTACTGGCACACAGCTCAGACACCCGTGCATACCCCTGAAGATATGCCACAAGAGGTCTCTTCACAGTCCCCAAGTCCAGAACTGTCACGATCGTTATAAGGTGTGGACCAAGGTGCAGTGTGGTAGGCGTGAATTTTCCTTTATTAAATGAACACCGAACAAAAACAACAAAATACCAAACGAAACATGAAGCTAAATAATAGTGCTAACAGGAAACTATCCATAGTCAAGATCCCACAAAGCACTATTTAGGTAGCCACAAATGGCTACCTAAATATGTTCCCCAATCAGAGACAACGATAAACAGCTGCCTCTGATTGGGAACCATATCAGGCCAACATAGATATACAATTCCCCTAGATAACCCACCCTAAATCACACCCCGACCCAACCAACATAGAGAATAAACAGCTCTCTATGGTCAGGGCGTGACAAGAACAGACTATGGGTGGCACCCATTACTACAGTACCTCTATTTCTCATCAAGTCACTGATGCAAGCAATAAAATTAGATTTGAAAAACAGATAAAGAAACACCGTATGGAACAGCAGGTACTGTGAAGCAACACAAACATTGGCACAGACACATGCATAAACACAGGATAACATATGCACTATACATACACATGGATTTAGTACTGTAGATATGTGGTAGTGGTGGAGGAGGGGCCTGAGGGCACACAGTGTGTTGTAGATATGTGGTAGTGTTGGAGTAGGGGCCTGAGGGCACACAGTGTGTTGTAGATATGTGGTAGTGGTGGAGTAGGGGCCTGAGGGCACACAGTGTGTTGTAGATATGTGGTAGTGTTGGAGTAGGGGCCTGAGGGCACACAGTGTGTTGTAGATATGTGGTAGTGGTGGAGGAGGGGCCTGAGGGCACACAGTGTGTTGTAGATATGTGGTAGTGTTGGAGTAGGGGCCTGAGGGCACACAGTGTGTTGTATATATGTGGTAGTGGTGGAGTACGGGCCTGAGGGCACACAGTGTGTTGTAGATATGTGGTAGTGGTGGAGGAGGGGCCTGAGGGCACACAGTGTGTTGTAGATATGTGGTAGTGTTGGAGTAGGGGCCTGAGGGCACACAGTGTGTTGTAGATATGTGGTAGTGGTGGAGGAGGGGCCTGAGGGCACACAGTGTGTTGTAGATATGTGGTAGTGGTGGAGGAGGGGCCTGAGGGCACACAGTGTGTTGTAGATATGTGGTAGTGGTGGAGGAGGGGCCTGAGGGCACACAGTGTGTTGTAGATATGTGGTAGTGGTGGAGGAGGGGCCTGAGGGCACACAGTGTGTTGTAGATATGTGGTAGTGGTGGAGGAGGGGCCTGAGGGCACACAGTGTGTTGTAGATATGTGGTAGTGGTGGAGGAGGGGCCTGAGGGCACACAGTGTGTTGTAGATATGTGGTAGTGGTGGAGGAGGGGCCTGAGGGCACACAGTGTGTTGTAGATATGTGGTAGTGTTGGAGTAGGGGCCTGAGGGCACACAGTGTGTTGTAGATATGTGGTAGGGTTGGAGGAGGGGCCTGAGGGCACACAGTGTGTTGTAGATATGTGGTAGTGGTGGAGGAGGGGCCTGAGGGCACACAGTGTGTTGTAGATATGTGGTAGTGGTGGAGGAGGGGCCTGAGGGCACACAGTGTGTTGTAGATATGTGGTAGTGGTGGAGGAGGGGCCTGAGGGCACACAGTGTGTTGTAGATATGTGGTAGTGTTGGAGTAGGGGCCTGAGGGCACACAGTGTGTTGTAGATATGTGGTAGTGGTGGAGGAGGGGCCTGAGGGCACACAGTGTGTTGTAGATATGTGGTAGTGGTGGAGGAGGGGCCTGAGGGCACACAGTGTGTTGTGAAATCTGGGAATGTATTGTAATGTTTTTAAAATGGTATAAACTGCCTTATTAATTTCGCTGGACCCCAGTAAGAATAGCTGCTACTTTGGCAGCAGCTAATGGGCATCCATATTAAATACAAATACAAACACAAGGAAACATTGGTGACTATGGAATCTTGTTCAACTGCTGTCTGTAAATCCAAATGTTGTAACCCTCAATCTAGACTTGCCATTATCTTGCTGCTTCTATTGTCTGAAATGTGCATTCTAATCCAGGTCCTGGCATTCTTACCCCTGCCGATTTAAGTAGTCAGTGGCCTGAAGTTTTTGCATATGAATGTAAGAAGTCTTCTGCCAAGCTTGATTTTGTGAATATATGGATAAAAACTGCCGACCCTGATGTATTTATGCTTTCTGAAACCTGGCTTAAAAAATCTACTACAGACAAACATATTGGCATGAATGGTTACAATGTGTTTCGTACAGATGGTAAATCTAAGGGTGGTGGTGTTGCTGTATACGTAAAAGACAAGTTCTCGGTGGTCGTTCTGACTTCTGTTACTAAACCTAAGCAATTTGAATGATCTGTCTTTGAACCTAAACCTCGGCTCATCTTTAAATATTGTTGTATCTTGTTGTTCTAGACCTCCATCTGCTACTGTTGGCTCTCTGGATTCTATTTTGGAATTGTTATCACAGAATGTCAACTCTGAGTTTGTCCTGATGGGTGATCTGAATCAGGACTTTCTAGCATCTAGCTCTGATCAACTCTAAATTCTGTGCAATACCTATAATCTCACTCAGATTGTCAACAGTGTAACTAGGTTGAATATAAAATATTCTCTGAAATCCTCTTTGATTGATTTGATCTTAACCAATACTCCTCATCGTTTTAATGCTTCTGGTATTTTTGCAAATTACATAAGTGATCACTGTGCTATTGCCTGTGTGAGAGATGGTAAAATTGCTAAGAAATCTCCACATGTCATTACGAAAAGAAACTGGAAGTGGTTTGATATTCAAGGTTTTTTACATGATGTCTCTAGTATTGAATTGAATAGAATGGAATTAATCCCTGATGTTGAACTAGCCTTTTCTTCCTTCCACAACACATTCCAGGATGTATGCAATAGGCCCCTTTAAATAAATTATGTATTAAGGGCAGAGAGAACCTTTGGTTTAATAAGGAAATGCTATGTGGGCTAAAGCAAGAGGGACTGGTTTGGCAGATGATTGGATGACTTTTAAACGTCTTTGAAATATGGGTGTGGCTATGATCCATAAATTGAAAGCAGACCACCACCTGAAATCTACTTCACATAATTTAAATAATCCATCCATATTTTGGCAAGCAGTGAAGGGTTTGGAGTGCAAAAAAGATACAGAGCTTGCTAAACAATTGTTGGTAGACACACAGATTGTAACTGAGAGAACCTCCATTCAGAAAGCCTTGAACCAGCATTTTTTTAAAGATGCAGGCAGTTTATTTGAAAAGGTCAAAGGTATATTTGAGCTCCCTATGAGTTTACCTGACACCCCTGTGCACTCCTTCACCAGGTTCTCCTTTTCATCCTTCTCTGTTTCAGAAGTGTGTAAAGACCTGAAAGAAATTGATGGGGAAAACATCCCCTGGTCCTGATGAACTAGACCCCGCCTCCTACTCCTAGCTGTAGACATCCTTGCTCTCCCCTTAACATGTATCTTTAACCTCACGCTTGATGAAAAGGAAATTCCCAAGTTATGGAAATCAGCTTTTGTACTGCCTCTCCTGAAAGGTGGAGATCCTTCGCTACTTGACAACAATCGACCCATATCAAAATTGTCTGTACTGTCAAAGTTCCTGGAGTCCTTAGTTAATAGCCAGCTAAAGGCCTACTTCCAAGAAGTAGATGGAAGTAAATGGAATGGAATCAGGTTTTAAGTCTGGCCACAGCACTGTTTCAGCAACATTGAAGGTTTTAAATTACATCCACTGTGCTCTTGATAAGAAGTTACATTGTGTCTGTCTTTATTGATTTGTCAAAGACTTTTGACACAGTGGACCATGCTGTGTTAGTGCAAAGGTTAAAATGTTATGGAATTACTGGTCATGGTCATAAATTACCTATCAAATCATACACAATCCCTAGAGGTGTTCCGCAGGGCTCTATTTTGGGCCCACTGTTGTTCATTTAGTATATCAACAGCATTGGGGTTCTTATTGAAACAACGGATGTTCATTTTTATGCAGATGATACTGTTCTTTATTCAAGAGGTAGTAGTTTATCTTTAGCTTTTTTTAAATGCCCAAAGAGCATTTAATATCATACAACAGATTTTGCATGATTTAAAGCTGGTTCTAAATTTGGGTAAAACAAAATGCATGGTATTTTCAAATACCAGGCATGTTACTAATCATGTCATTGCTACATTGGCTGGACATACTATAGAGCAAGTTAAAGTGTACAAATATTTGGGTGTGTGGGTTGATGATAAGCTGAGCTTCACTGTGCATGTAGAGAACTTGATAAGCTGAAAATAGGTTTTTATTACTGGCATAAGGTTTTGTTTTCTTTTGAGGCCAGGAAGGAGCTGGTATGATTTACATTACTGGCGGTTTTAGATTTGAGTGATGTTATATATATGCAGGCCTCAGCCACTACCCTGAGAGCACTTGATTCAGTGTATGCAGCCCTCAGGTTCATTACAAATCAGAAACGTCTAACACATCATTGTGATCTCTACAGCGCTGTTGGCTGGTCATCATTGACCTTGCGTAGGCTTTAACGTTGGTATACACTGATTTATAAGGCCATGTTGGGTAAAATGCCATTTTATCTCTGTTCTTTTTTAGTCTGGTCGGTAAATAAATATAAATTACGGTCCCATTCTCATTTTCTTCTAACAGTACAACAGGTCATGGTAGAAATTGTTTTAGATACTTAGCTCCATGGTCCTGGAATTCTCTCCTGAACATTTAAAAATTTGATGATCTAGTTTCGTTGGTGGAGTTTAAACACATGATCGATGATAATTATTATAAACCTGTTTTTAGACTTTCGTGTTTTTAATGTCAAATGTTTTCTTTGTATTGTATGTGTGTTTACAGTTTTTGTTGTGTTAGTGTATGTAAGTTGTTTTGTCTGAAACGTTGTTCCCCCTGCTTCTATTGGACCAGGTCTCTCTTGGAAAAGAGATGTTCAATGATCTCAATGAGAAAAACCTGGATAAATAAAGGTAAAATAAAATACAAAAAATAGGCCTCAGGCATTCCATATGCAAAGGCTGTTGAGTTCAACTCCAACATTTACATCATGCTTCTACTTCATACATTATATAGGAAACTCTGATTGACTACATATGGAGCATGAGTTGACACAGTGGGTGACGTCCCTCGTCAAGGTGGGTCACCAATACTTTTCAGAGAGGGATTGGATGGTGCGAGTGATACCTGGGTGCCCAGTTGCAAGGGATGTGTGTGCCCTGGTCAACAACTGATCTCTCATCCCTGTGGGAACATGGATGCACTCTGGAGGGCATGTGGCAAGAGTGGGTTCCCACATTTAGGTCCCAAAACACAGGGCCAATGATGTGGCATATGGATGGGCTGTTGGGCACTCACAGGGCCCTCAACAGGTGTGGAACCACAGGGTACGGGAAAGCAGGTCCTCTGCCATCCTGGTCCCCAGGCAGAATTTTCATACTCGACCATGTGATGGTGGGATTGTGACGTTGGAGCTACAGGTGGCCGAGGATTACCTTGTCTACAGGTGCGGAGGTGATGAGGAAGGGAAGGCTTTCTTGGTTCATGGGTTCCACGGTGAGGGTGAGTGGTGCGGTGATGTACGCAACTGAGCCGGATCCCAATGGTGGATAGGAAAAGGAGAGGAGAGCAGGTATGAAGTTATGTTCAGGGAGGAAGTGAGGGCCTGGTCATTGAAGTTCCCAG